>NC_052164.1:2457953-2672019 GCF_902713615.1 Scyliorhinus canicula
TGGAATGAAATCAGCCCAATTTAATCAGATCTTTCCTCGCAAAGTTCTTCCCATTCATGCCGGATAATTTAATTTGACTATGGGCAAGGACAAATCTGCCGCCGTCTGTCCATTTAATTACACCATTACATCAATACGGCTCCTCAATGGAACCACTTCTCCACTGTAAGTTTTTAACACTATCTTTGAGTGTGCAGTGCAATCTGTCGGAGCATTTCTTGATAACCAGTCTCTGGCGCCAACGTGACTGCTACCCCCGTGTCCACCTCCATCTTCGCCAGTTGACTGTCCAGTGATGGAGTGACCCCGTAATGGTTTGTTTCACCAGCAATAGCCAGAACCTTCAATGATGGTTCATCTTTGGACTGTGAATCAAGTTCCTTCTCACATCCTCTTTGTACCATGTGGACATCTTTTCCTTGATTCTGGGATGCACTGTCTGAGAGTGTGGTAGGGGACCACATGAGGCTTTGAGGAAGCAATTGGATTATTATCTAAAAGGGAGGAGAAGGCAGGAGTCTGTCACTTGGTGAATTGTTCCATCAGAGGGCTAACACACACATGGCAGGCTGAATGGCCTACTTCTGTGTTCTAACCATCTGTGATTCCCAACTCATTCTACCACCTTCAAAGGTTTGTATATTTAAACTCCAAATCTCTGCTGTGGACAAAGGTTGACATTATGCCTCCCAGCTGAAATCCAGGCCCTCAACAAATATCAAAGAGATTAGAATTGCTGGGCGGCACCGGCCTTGGAAATGCTCAGATACCCAATGGCGGAAGGGTAGGATTGAGCTTGTTGGATTGGAAGGTCATGTGATGTGGAAATGCCAAGCAGGAATAGCAAAGTGACTCTTCCAAAAGTATAAAGCAAATCCTGTCTTCCAGCCTGCCTTAAACATTGCTCTGATCTCCTGCTGTAAGCTGCAGATTGCATTGTGATGTATCTTACTGGCCATGCCCTATATTTATCACAACAGGAAGTGGTTACCCTTTACCTAGCTGCTTTTACCTGTGTTCCAATGTGTACAGTGTGGTCTTTATTGGAACGAATCTTCCACCACATCCTGCGGTGACGAGCTGTACATGAACAGCAGCAAAGTAGAGAGGAGCAGCTCTGAAAGTAACACATGTTTACTCCTGAATCCACTTTGCTGAAAAAGCATACTTCAAAGATTAACTTTGCCTCATTTAGTGTGTAAAAGAGCAGTGGGTGCGAATCGGTGGAGGGTGGGGACAGCAACCGACAGTTCAATACCCACATGTGGCTCATGAGTGTCTCCCACCCTTAATCAACTGAACACGTATACCAGCCTGGCTAGGGGTTGAATGATTCTCCAAATAATTCTAATGGCATCAATTGCATTTTGACTAAAATTTCACATTTCCTTTTCTTATTTATGCCGATTTGAATATGGCCAATACATGTCCAATCTCGGATCAGTGCAAAGCTGTTTGGCCAGGGGATTGGAGGGAACCATTCCCTGACCGAAGGAAGTGATGCAAAACGTACTTGTTGCAGACTCTTCATCTCCAATCAGCACTCGTGTATCCTCCACACTGTCCCCATCAAACAGTCGAAGGACAGGTACAGCACGGGGATAGATACAGAGTAAAGCTCCCTCTACACTGTCCCCATCAAACACTCCCGAGACAGGTACAGCACGGGGTTAGATACAGAGTAAAGCTCCCTCTACACTGTCCCTATCAAACACTCCCAGGACAGGTACAGCACGGGGTTAGATACAGAGCAAAGCTCCCTCTACACTGTCCCCATCAAACACTCCCAGGACAGGTACAGCATGGGGTTAGATAGAGAGTAAAGCTCCCTCTACACTGTCCCCATCAAACACTCCCAGGACAGGTACAGCACTAGGTTAGATACAGAGTAAAGCTCTCTCTACACTGTCCCCATCAAACACTCCCAGGACAGGTACAGCACGGGGTTAGATACAGAGTAAAGCTCCCTCTACACTGTCACCATCAAACACTCCCAGGACAGGTACAGCACGGGGTTAGATACAGAGTAAAGCTCCCTCTACACTGTCCCCATCAAACACTCCCAGGACAGGCACAGCACGGGGTTAGATAAAGAGTAAAGCTCCCTCTACACTGTCCCCATCAAACACTACCAGGACAGGTACAGCACGGGGTTAGATACAGAGTAAAGCTCCCTCTACACTGTCCCAATCAAACACTCCCAGGACAGGTACAGCACGGGGTTAGATACAGAGTAAAGCTCCCTCTACACTGTCCCCGTCAAACACTCCCAGGACAGGTACAGCACGGGGTTAGATACAGAGTAAAGCTCCCTCTACACTGTCCCCATCAAACACTACCAGGACAGGTACAGCACGGGGTTAGACACAGAGTAAAGCTCCCTCTACACGGTCCCCATCAATCACTCCCAGGACAGGTACAGCACGGGGTTAGATACAGAGTAAGCTCCCTCTACACCGTCCCCATCAAACACTCCCAGGACAGGTACAGCACGGGGTTAGATACAGAGTAAAGCTCCCTCTACACGGTCCCCATCAATCACTCCCAGGACAGGTACAGCACGGGGTTAGATACAGAGTAAAGCTCCCTCTACACCGTCACCATCAAACACTCCCAGGACAGGTACAGCACGGGGTTAGATACAGAGTAAAGCTCCCTCTACACTGTCCCCATCAAACACTCCCAGGACAGGTACAGCACGGGGTTAGATACAGAGTAAAGCTCCCTCTACACTGTCCCCATCAAACACTCCCAAGACAGGTACAGCACGGTGTTAGATACAGAGTAAAGCTCCCTCTACACTGTCCCCATCAAACACTCGCAGGACAGGTACAGTATGGGGTTTGGTACAGAGCAAAGCTCCCAATTTGTTGTTGCCATCTGCTGTAACCTTTAAAAGTCTTTAATCCGATTGACCTTGAGGGTTGGTTGTTGGCCTGCGGGCAGATTGATGCTGAACACGTCTCCGAGCTGCCTGTGAATATTCACAGGTTCACAGGTTTCGTGCAGAATGTTCATGATGTGTAAGTTTTCTGACAGAATGTTGAACATCCGTCCGAGGTGTATGATTAACTTTCATTTTGCAAAGCCTCCAATGCACCTCAGGGATTACACTTCAGTATCATTGTTCTGGGCCAGGGTTTAGAGAACCCCAAAGTGTATCATGGAGTTCACCTGACCCACAACTTTTAATAGATTGTGGTATGGGGAGCACACGGCCCACTCTACAGGTGTGGTACAGCAGAAATGGAAAAGTATTTTTTAAAGCAAAACAATGTTTATTCTATGAACTCAAGTTAACCTTTTTAAAACATACAGTGAACATCTTAGCAACCATTAATTCAAATACAACCCCCAAAGACTACAACACTAAGTAATCCTTACTTTCCTTTTAACATCCATTAGACTTAAAAACAAAACCTTTAACAGAAGCACATCAGGTTAAAGTCACTACTGAGAGCAGTTATTAGTTTTAAGTCACCAAAGGATCGATTTACAGTCTTTAGATTACAGAGAGAGACACTAATACCCATTCTGGCTGTGACTGCAGCTATCCAGCTCTGACAATGAAACTGAAACCCACCCTGCAGCAAACAGCCTAAAACAAAAGTAAAAAGCTGACAGACAGCCCAGCTCCACCCACACTCTGACATCACTGCAGTAATAAACACTCATTTCCTAAAGATACTCTCACTACAGATATTTATGTACACACCCATTTATAAACACCCATTTCTTAAAAGTACTCTCACACGACAGTCATATATATAATGAGGGAATCAGAGGGACTTTTCTTGCTAGCTGTATTTAATTGGACTTGGACGCAGGAGGCCTTTGGTCTGTCATTCCTGTTCGGACTCTGAAGGAGCTTTGTGTGTAGTACCACTCTGCTCTATCCTTACAAACCATTGATGTGGTGACAGTGAAGGTTGATAAAGGGAATGCGGTGGATATTGCCTATGTGGATGTTATGAAAACGTTTGACAAAGCACCACTTAAAAAGCTCATTAACACATTCAGGCTAATGGGACAGGAAGGTTAGTATCCAATTGGATAACAGATTGGCTTAAGGCCAGAAAGTAGAGGAAGGAATCGGAGAATGCTGTTTTTCAGCCTGGAATATAGTAGATAGCTGTGTTCCCCAAAGGTGTGTGCTACAATCACTTGGATTTCGGAATGCAGAGTAAAATTTTTAAGTTTGCTGATTATACCAAACTTGGAGCAGTGACAGACAGGGAGGATGATACAAATCACATGCAACAGGACATCGGCACGCTTGCAGACACATGTGGTACATCGGCACGCTTGCAGACACACGTGGTACATCGGCACGCTTGCAGACACACGTGGTACATCGGCACGCAGGCAGACACACGTGGTACATCGACACGCTTGCAGACACATGTGGTACATCTGCACGCTTGCAGACACACGTGGTACATCGACACGCTTGCAGACACATGTGGTACATCTGCACGCTTGCAGACACACGTGGTACATCGGCACGCTTGCAGACACACGTGGTACATCGGCACGCTTGCAGACACACGTGGTACATAAGAACATAAGAACAAATGTGGAGTTTGCACATTCTCCCCGTGTCTGCAGGGGTCTCACCCCCACAACCCAAAGATGTGTAGGGTAGGTGGATTGGCCACGCTAAATTGCCCCTTAATTGGGAAAAAGTAATTGGGTACTCTAAAGTTAAAAACAAGATACAAGGACTGGGGACAGATACTGGACTGGGGGGGGGGGGGGGGGGGGGGGGGGGGGGGGGGAACAGACACAAGGTTTGAGTAAAAGTTACTAGAAGCCTGTGATTAAAAAGCTTCTCAGTCTGCAAGTGGTTCTGAACTGGAACTCACTGCCTCGAGGATGGTGCAATGGAAACATTCAATGATTTCAGAAAGAAACTGGGTGGATATTTGAAGGAAATATACCTGCCTGGTTATGGGGATTGAGTGGGGGAATTGGCGTTGACTGGATTGCTCCCTGGGGAGCCAGCATGAATTCAATGGACCAAATGGCCGCCTGGTGTGCCATATAAGATTATACTGTATGATACTATTTATAAAATTCCCATTTGAAAGTTCCTGTTGATCTACTTCCACTGCCCTATCAGGCAGCACCTTCCAAATCACAACAACGCGCCGTGTGAAATACATTCTCAACACATCCCCTCTGATTAGCCAATTCTGATTTTATTGCTGTTGCTGAGGGATGTTTGCTAATTAACCCACAGCTGGGAATTTCCTGCTGCTGGGTATTTTACTAGTTTTCTCTCTCAGGAGAGGTGAAGAGTGTCCTGATTACTGAAAGCTTGTACAAACTCAAACTCTATGAGGAGCTGCCGGCTGGGGAGGAGATGGGGAAGCAGTTTGCAAATCAGGGGGAATGGGAAAGTGACAAAGGGGACAGACGGGTTGTGCATTGGACGTGAGAGGGGACAGTGAGGTCCAGAACACTGAGTGCCGAGGAGGCAGCGAGGACTCAGCCACGGAAGATGGAAACATTAGCTGTTGGCTAGACGCTACTGCTGTGTATAAACTGAAGCTGTGAGCAGTCAGGTGCAGAGCCTGGAGGAAGTTGAGGACTGAGCCGCAACAATAACAGGAACTTACATTTATATTCTCCCAAAGGGTAGAAAAAAAAAGCCCAATGCACTTTATAAAAAGTGCAAATAACAAATGGATGCCCTGCCGAAGGAGAGGATACTGAGGAGTGGCAAATGTTTGGTTGAAGAGGTGGGTTTTCGGGTGGTTTTAAAGTGAAGAGAGTTGGAAAGGGGGAGGGGCAGATGTGCGGAATTCCAGAACTTTATAGGTGGCTGAAGACATGGTCACCTGGGGTCGATGGGGGGGAAATAGAAACAGGAAGAGGCCATTCGGCCCTTCGAGCCTGCACCACCATTCATTATGATCAACGATGATCATCAAGTTCAATACCCTGATCCCGCCTCCCCTCCATTTCCCTCAATCCCTTCAGCCCCAAGAGCTGTATCTAATTCCTTCCTGATATTACACAACGTTTTCGCCTCAACGACTTCCTGTGGAAGCAAATTCCCCAGATTGCACAGAAGGTGTGCATTAGGTTAGACCGGGAGGGTCACAAAGCTCTTCGAGAGCTGTGGGTCTGGATTCACCTCACAACATCTCGCGAGACCGGGTTGAATCGGGCGAGGCATTGCAAGCCGGGAAGATCCTGGAACGGGTCCCCCGGCTTTTCCCGGCCAGATCCCGGCGAGATGCAAATTTTCAATTGGATAATTGGAGGATGAGTAGCTAACAGTCAATCAGTGGGAAGTCAAATAATTTGAGAATGGTGGGGAGGGACTTCAACACAGTCCTGGATCTGGCATTGGCCCGGTCTAAGTCCGGGTCGGGAAAGAGACTGACGGCGGCCAGGGCCCTGGGGTGGTTCATGGATCAGATGGGGGGGGGGGGGCGTGGACCCATGGAGATTCGTGCGGCCAAGTGCGAAGGAGTTCTCTTTTCTCCCACGTTCACAAAGTGTACTCTCGGATTGACTTTTTTGTGTTGAGCAGGGCGTTAATCCCGAGGGTGGAGGGGGTCGAGTATTCGGCCACTGCAGTCTAAGACCATGCCCCGCACTGGGTGGACCTGCGGCTGGGGGCAGAGCGGGGGCAGCGCCCTCTCTGGAGACTGGATGTGGGGTTGCTGGCGGATGAAGAGGTGTGTGGGCGGATAAGGAGGAGCATCCAAAACTATGTGACAACAAACGATACAGGGGAGGTAACAGCAACAACGGTTTGGGAGGCTATGAAGGCAGCTATTAGAGGGGAGTTAATTTCTATTAGGTCCCATAGAGAGAAGAGGGAGAGGGCGGAGAGGGAGAGGCTGGTAAGAGATACTCAGAGTAGACAGGAAGTATGTGGAGACCCCCGAGGAGGGGCTGCTAAAGCAGCGCCGGAGACTGCAGGCGGAGTTTGATCTGTTGACCTCAGGGAAGTCAGACACGCAGCTGAGGAAGGTGAAAGGGGCAGTCTACGAGTATGGGGAGAAAGCAAGCAGGATGCTGGTGCACCAACTTCGCAGAAGAGAGGCGGCTAGGGAAATTAGGGGAACATAGAACATAGAAAAATACAGCACGGAACTGGCCCTTCGGCCCTCGAGGTGCTGAACTCTGGCTTCCCATAGAATCCTTGGATATATCCCGTCAGGCCCTTGGATATATCCCGTCAGGCCCTTGGATATATCCCGTCAGGCCCTTGGATATATCCCGTCAGGCCCTTGGATATATACCGTCAGGCCCTTGGATATATCCCGTCAGGCCCTTGGATATATCCCATCAGGCCCGGGGGACTTGTCTATCCTCAAGTTTTTCAAAATACACAACACATCTTCCTTCCTAATAAGTATCTCCTCGAGCTCACCAGTCTGCTTCACGCTGTCCTCTCCAACAATATGGCCCCTCTCATTTATAAATACTGAAGAAAAGTACTTGTTCAAGTCCTCTCCTATCTCTTCTGACTCAATACACAATCTCCCGCTACTGTCCTTGATCGGACCTACCCTCGCTCTAGTCATTCTCATATTTCTCACATATGTGTAAAAGGCCGTGGGGTTTTCCTTGATCCTACCCGCCAAAGATTTTTCATGCCCTCTCTTAGCTCTCCTAATCCCTTTCTTCAGTTCCCTCCTGGCTGTCTTGTATCCCTCCAGCGCCCTGTCTGAACCTTGTTTCCTCAGCCTTACATAAATCTCCCTCTTCCCCTTAATAAGACATTCAACCTCTCTTGTCAACCATGGTTCCCTAACTTGACCATCTCTTCCCTGCCTGACAGGGACATACATATCAAAGACACGCAGTACCAGTTCCTTGAACAAGTTCCACATTTCACTTGTGTCCTTCCCTGACAGCCTATGTTCCCAACTTATGCACTTCAGTTCTTGTCTGACATCATCGTATTTACCCTTCTCCCAATTGCAAACCTTGCCCTGTTGCACGCACCTATCCCTCTCCATTACTAAAGTGAAAGTCACAGAATTGTGGTCACTACCTCCAAAATGCTCCCCCACTAACAAATTTATCACTTGCCCTGGTTCATTACCAAGTACTAAATCCAATATGGCCTCCCCTCTGGTCGGACAATCTACATAGTGTGTTAGAAAAGCTTCCTGGACACACTGCACAAACACTACCCCATCCAAACTATTTGATCTAAAGAGTTTCCACTCAATATTTGGGAAGTTGAAGTCACCCATGACTACTACCCTGTGATTTCTGCACCTTTCCAAAATCTGTTTCCCAATCTGTTCCTCCACATCTCACACTGCTATTGGGGGGCCTATAGAAAACTCCCAACAAGGTGACTGCTCCTTTCCTATTTCTGACTTCAACCCATATTACCTCAGTAGGCAGATCCCCCTCGAACTGCCTTCTGCAGCTGTTATACTATCTCTAATTAACAATGCAACCCCCCCCCCCCCCCCCCCCCCCCCCCCCCCGCCCCCAACCTCTTTTACCACCCTCCCTAATTTTATTGGAACATCTATAACCAGGAACCTCCAACAACCATTTCTGCCCCTCTTCTATCCAAGTTTCCGTGATGGCCACCACATCGTAGTCCCAAGTACCGATCCATGCCTTAAGTTCACCCACCTTATTCCTGATGCTTCTTGCGTTGAAGTATACACACTTCAACCCATCTCCGTGCCTGCAAGTACTCTCCTTTGTCAGTGTTACCTTCCCCACTGCGTCACTACATGCATTGATGTCCTGAACATCGGCTACCTTAGTTGCTGGACTACAAGTCCGGTTCCCATTCCCCTGCCAAATTAGTTTAAACCCTCCCGAAGAGTACTAGAAAACCTCCCCCTCAGGATATTGGTGCCCCTCTGGTTCAGATGCAACCCGTCCTGCTTGTACAGGTCCCACCTTCCCCAGACTGCGCTCCAATTATCCCAATACCTGAAGCCCTCCCTCCTACACCATTCCTGCAGCCACGTGTTCAACTGCACTCTCTCCCTATTCCTAACCTCACTATCACGTGGCACCGGCAACATACCAGAGATGACAACTCTGTCTGTCCTGACCTTTAACTTCCAGCCTAACTCCCTAAACTTGTTTATTACCTCCACAACCCTTTTCCTACCTACGTTGTTGGTACCAATGTGCACCACGACTTCTGGCTGCTCACCCTCCCCCTTCAGGATCCTGAAGACATGATCCGAGACATCCATGGCCCTGGCACCCGGGAGGCAACGTACCTTCCGGGAGTCTCGCTCGCGACCACAGAATCTCCTATCTATTCCCCTAACCATTGAATCTCCTATCACTATTGCTTTTCTATTCTCTCCCCTTCCCTTCTGAGCCCCGGAGTCAGACTCAGTGCCAGAGACCTGGCCGCTAGGGCCTTCCCCCGGTAGGTCATCCCCCCCAACAGCATCCAAAATGGTATACTTGTTTTGAAGGGGAACGGCCACGAGGGATCCCTGCACTGTCTGCCTGTTTGTTTTCTTTCCCCTGACTGTAACCCAGCTACTCTTGTCATGTACCTTGGGTGTGGTTACGTCCCTGCAACTCTTCTCTATTACCCCCTCTGCCTCCCGGATGATCCGAAGTTCATCCAGCTCCAGCTCCAGTTCCCTAACACAGTCTCTGAGGAGCTGGAGTTGGGTGCACTTCCCGCAGGTATAGTCAGCGGGGACACCGGTGGTATCCCTCACCACCCACATCCTACAGGAGGAGCATGCAACTGCCCCAGCCTCCATCCCTTCTTACCTTACAGAATACAGCTGCACTGTGGACCAACTGGAACGCCGCCCTCCGACTCTGCCCCCAGTCAGCTGCACTCTCTGTAAACTCCCGGCTCCCTTCTCACTCTTTGAGGAAATGTAGGAAATGAAATGAAAGGAGCGCCTTACTCCCTCCTCACCTAACTCCCTCAGTCACCAAACTCTCAGTATAGCACTCAAATGCACCCAAATTCAGCACTCCCTCAGTCACCAAACTCTCACTATAGCACTCAAATGCACCAAATTCAGCACTCCCTCAGTCACCAAACTCTCACTATAGCACTCAAATGCACCCAAATTCAGCACTCAGTGCAAACAAGGTCAGCACAGTAACTAGCTGAGATTTATACTGTGACTCTAGCCTCTGAAAACTGGCCTGAGCCGATTAACTAATTAACAAGCTCCAGCTGCAAGTAGTTACAAGTAGAACCTTTGTTTAAAGCTGATTGAAAATTCTCCTTCTTCTCAACCAAACCAACTTTTAAGTTAATGAACTAAATAAAAGAAAGACTAGATTTTAGATACAAATAAAAAATAAACCCTTAATATCCCTCAGTCACCAAACTCTCACCATAGCACTCAAATGCACACAAATTCAGCACTCAGTGCAAACAAAAAAACATTCCGACGCCAGTCCAGGCACACAGAGGGAGAATTCAGAATGTCCAATTCATCTTACAGCACGTCTTTTGGGACTTGTGGGAGGAAACCCACACATACACGGGGAGAACGTGCAGACTCTGCACAGACAGTGACCCAAGCCGGGAATCGAACCTAGGACCCTGGTGCTAACTACTGTGCTACCGTGCCGCCCAATCGTGCCCGATTAGAAACCGTCCTAAATAGCAGTGAAACTGGTGGAGGAACCAAGAATCGATCCTGCTGTGGGTTCCTGAGATCTGCAGCAAATCTCAGGTCACAAGAACATGACATCACTGTCAGACATCAGCAGATTCTCTTCATCACTGGGAAACAGATAGGTCATACGTGGGTGAAATAGGAAATGATTCAGTTTCAGTTTTTGGTGTTGTAACAGGGAAAAGCCCAATTCTCTTCCTTGTTTATGGTCTCTGCTACAGACACTGTCTCGGGCTGTGTTGCTGGATTAGAAATGGGTAATCTCCATGGCAAATGCCCCTGATTGCTGTCAAATAGCCTCCATTCCAAGGTAGATGTGCAGATTGGGATGAGGACAGAATGGAGCTTGACTCTTGATGTTCTCCAGGCTTCAGCTACTTGTCGAGTGTCACCACATTCAGGATGACCATATTGGTGAAGCAATGCAGACTGTGCCCCAGTGAGAACCAACGGCAGAAACGGGATATTAGAATGTGGGCTTTCTAATAAAAGCCCAGATCTAGCAGAGGGCAACAGGAGTTCAAACAAATCAATGCTGCTGGGTGACTGCAAGGAAAGACTTGCATTTCTATAGCGCCTTTTGCAACTTCAGAACATTCCAAAGTGTTTTTTTTATATAAACAATTTTAATGAGGTATTTTTGGCATTGTAAACAGTAAAATTACAGAACGTGAAAACAAAAGGACTGTACAATAAACAAAGTACACAGTGCAATCGTCCTAACCCATCCTACGCAGATCTGCCTAATTCCCCTAACCCTCCCTCCACACCCCCCCCCCCCCCCCCCCCCCCGAAGAAGTCAATGATTGGCTGCCACCTCCGGGTGAACCCTAACACCAACCCTCTCAAGGCAAACTTGATTTTCTCTAAGCCCAGGAAACTCGCCATGTCTGACAGCCAGGTCTCCGACTTCGGGGGCTTTGAGTCCCTCCAAGCTGGAAGGATCCGTCTCCGGGCTACCAGGGAAGCAAAGGCCAAAACATCGGCCTCTTTCTCCCCCCGGACTTCCAGGGCCTCTGAAACCCCAAAAATCACCATCTCCAGACCCATTGCCACCCATATGTTCAATACTCTAGACAGGACGTCCTCAAACCCCTGCCAGTATCTCCTAAGTTTTGGACACGCCCAAAACATGTGGACATGGTCTGCCGGTCCTCCCAGACACTTTACACACCTGTCCTCTACACCGAAGGATCTGCTCATCCGGGACACTGTCATGTGGGCCCGGTGGACAACCTGAAACTGAATCAGGCTGAGCTTGGCACATGTTTCAGTCCCATTAACCTGCTCAGCACGTCCACCCACAGGCCTTCCCCAATCTCCCCTCCCAACCCCTCCTCCCATTTATGCCTCAGTTCCTCAGTCTGCGTCTCCTCAGCCCCCATGAGCGCCTTATAAATAACCAAGATACTTCCCTCCCCCACCCATCCTCTAGAAACTACCCTATCTTGGATCCCCGCAGTGGCAAGAGTGGAAAAGGTGGCACCTGCCTGCGTAAAAAGTCCCGCACCTGAATATACCGAAATTCATTCCCCCTCGTCAACCCAAACTTGTCCTCCAACCCCCGCAAGCCAGGGATGCTCCCTTCCAAGAACAAATCTCCCATCCACTCAATCCCTGCCCTCCGCCATACCCAATATCCCCCCCCCGGTCCAACCTCCCCGGGGCAAACCGGTGGTTGTCACATATTGGGGACCAGACCGATGCTCCCGTTGCTCCCACATGCCTCCTCCACTGTCCCCAGATCCGAAGGGCCATCACCACTACAGGACTGGTGGAGAAGCCGCCGGCAGGAACGGCAGAGACACCGTCACCAACGCCTCCCAGACTGGTGCCTATGTGAGGCTGCCTCCATCCGCTCCCAAGTCGACCCCCCCCCTCACCAGCACCCCCCCCCCCCCCCAACACACACACACACACACACACACCCCCGCACCACCACCACCCAATCATGGCTATGTTAGCTGTCCAGTTGCTGAAATTCAGCGACTGGGGCAATCTGTTATATCAGGCCCTGCTGAAATTCGGCAGTGCAAGCCTCCCTTCCCCCCGGTTCCGCTCGAGCATCACCCTCTTTACTCATGGGGACTTGCCCGCCCATACAAAGCCCAAATGATCTTGCTTATCCCCTTAAAAAAGGAACGTGGAATGAAAATGGGGAGATACAGGAACGAGTAAGAACCTCGGGAGGACCGTCATTTTAACTGAACTCTCCCAGCTAACGGCAGCGGGATCGCATCCCACCTCCGGAACTCCCCTCGCATTTGATCTACCAGCCGGGACAGGTTCATTCCCGCCCCACTTGTATTCCCAGATACCTGAAACTGCCCCCAACTAACCGGAACGGCAGCTCCCTCAGCCGGTCCCCTTGGCCCCTCTCCTGAACTACAAACATTTCACTTTTTGTCATATTCAATTTGTACCCCGAATACCGGCCAAATTCCCCCAGGGTCACCATGATTCCGTCCATCCCCGCCATCGGCTCCAAAACGTACTAAAGCAGGTCATCTGCGTTAAATGAAACCCTATGTTCCACCCTCCCCCTCACCCCGAACCAGCCCCTTCCAACCCCCCGAAGCCCTCAGAGCAATTGCCAGCGGCTCTATAGCTAGCGCAAACAGCAGTGGGGAGCGGGGGGGGGCACCTCTGACTCGTCCCACGGTGCAGTCTGAAATAGTCGGAAGTCGGAATCCTGTTTGTCCTCACACTCACCTCCGGGACCTGATATACCTGCCTGACCCAGTCGATAAAACCCACCCCAAATCCAAACCGTCCCAGCACCTCTCATAAGTAGTCCCACTCTACCCAGTCAAATGCCTTCTCCCGCGTCCATAGCCACCACTACCTCCACCTCCTTTCCCTCCGGGGGCATCATGATCACATTGAGCAATCTTCTTATATTCGTCCCCAGTTAAAACGAACCCTGTTTGGGCCTCCCTAATAACACTCGGCTACACAATCCTCAATCCTAGTGGCCAAAAGCTTTGCCAGCAGTTTGGCATCCACGTTAAGAAGGGAGATTGGCCTATAAGACCCACACAACTCTGGGTTCTTGTCCCGTTTTAAAATCAAGGAGATGGTAGCCTGCGGCATCGTCTGGGGCAGCACCCCTCTGTCCCTTGCCTCATTAAAACCCTTGACCAGCAGCGGCCCCAATATCCCGGAGAACTTTTTATAAAATTGTACCGGGTACCCATCCGGCCCCGGGGCCTTACCTGACTGCATGGCCTTTAAGCCCTCTAATATCTCCTCAGCTCCGATCGGGGCGCCCAGCCCTTCTACTAGCTCCCTGCTCACTTTTGGGAATGTCAGGCCATCTAAGAAGCGCCTCATCCCCTCCGGCCCCGCGGGGGGGAGGGGGGGGCTCCGAGCTATAAAGTTTGCAATAAAAGTCCTTGAAAGCTCTGTTCACACCTGCTGCATCCCCCACCAAGTTACCGCCTCCATCCACCACTTTCCCTATTGCCCTAGCCGCCTCCCTCTTTCTGAGCTGCTGAGCCAGCATCCTGCTGCTTTCTCTCTATGTTCATATACCGCTCCCCTCGCCATTCTGAGCTGCTCTACTGCCTTACCTGTGGACACCACCCCAAACTCCGCCTGCAGCCTCCCCCGTTCCCTCAAGAGCTCCGCCCTCGGGGTCCCCGCATACCTCCTGTCAATCTGCAGGATCTCCGCTAACAGTCGGTCCGTTTCTGCCCTGTCCGTCTTGTCCCTGTGAGCCCGGATTGAAATCAGCTCCCCTCTCACCACTGCCTCCCACACCATCGCTTCCCCCGTATCATTGACCTGAAGGTAGTTTTGTGTACACTTCCTCACCCTCTCACACACCCCTTCGTCCGCCAGCAGTCCCACATCCAGCCTCCATAGCGGGCGCTGGAAACTCTCTTCACTCACCTGTCGCTCAACCCAATGTGGGGCATTGTGGGAAATGGTGATTGCCGAATACTGCGCATCCACCATCCCTGTCAGTACATCCCTACTCAGTATTAAAAAATCGATCCGGGAGTAGACCCCATGGACGTGCGAGAAAAAGGATAAATCCTTCCCTGTCGGCCTACCAAACCTCCACGGATCGCCCCCCCCTCCCCATCTGCTCCGTCAACACCCTCAGCTCTTTTCCCATTGCTGACACTCTGCCCGTGTTTGAGCACGATCGGTCCAGGCCTGGATCCATATCTGTATTGAAATCCCCTCCCATAACCAGCTTGTGGCAATCCAGGTCGGGTATCTTCCCCAGCACCCTCTTTATGAAATCAGCATCATCCCAGTTTGGCGCATATATGTTGACCAAGACCACCTTCCTCCCTTCCAGCCTACCGCTAACCATAACGTAGCGACCTCCCCCATCCGAAACAATATTCCCCCACCTCAAACTGCACCCGTTTGTTCACCAGAATCGCGACTCCCCTGGTCTTAGCGTCCAGCCCCGAATGGAATACCTGACTAACCCAGCTCTTCCTCAACCTGATCTGATCCGCTATCTTCAGGTGCGTCTCCTGCAACATTATCACGTCCGCCTTTAAAGCCCTAAGATGCGTAAACACTTTAGCCCTCTTCACCGGCCCATTTAGCCCTCTAACGTTCCACATAACCAGCCTGGTTGGGGGGCACCATGCACACACACACACCCCCCCCCCCCCTTGCCGGTCAGCCATCCCCTTTCCTGGGCCTGCCCCCGGCCCCTGCCCCCAGCCCCTGCCCCCAGCCCCTGCCCCCGGCCCCTGCCCCCAGCCCCTGCCCCCAGCCCCTGCCCCCTGCCCCTGCCCCCAGCCCCTGCCTCCAGCCCCTGCCCCCAGCCCCTGCCCCATGCCTCCCGGCAACGCCCATCCCCCACCTCCTCTCCATTTCTAAAATCGAATCCCTCCCTCATCAGACAAGCAACCCCTCCCACTCCCCACCCCCCAGCAACAACACTCTGTAACCTAACCCCATCCCTAATCTGATTGTATACACACCCCCCACTGTGCTCCTGCAGACTAGCTCACCCAGCTAGCCTAGTGGCCCGCGGCTCCGGCATGTCTCCCACCTATTGTTGCCTCCCTGCCGTCCCCCCGCCCCTCGAAACCATCACCCTCATCAACCCAGCCCCGACGGCCACCCCTTTAAGAAACAGACGCCACCTAAAGTCAGTATAAAGAAAAACAAAGCCAAACTCTCGCCATAATACAGATCAAAGTAATTCCACTCAAAATAATACAAAGTCCAAAATTCCCACCATCCCCCTCACAACACAGAAAAGCCACCAAAATCCAATAATTTTTAAACTACTTTCCCCTTCTTAAACAAAACACAATTATCGAAGAGAAAAGCCACGAACGAAAACAACCAGACGAATAAATCAATGCGAACAGCATTTGAAACGAGCAGGATAAACAGTTTCTCAAACTTAGATCAGAATGTTGTCAAGTTGGCACCAAGTTGGCACCAAGTTGGCACCAAGTTGGCACCAAGTTGGCACCAGTCCTTCCCTCCTGGGGAACTCCATCGCATCCTCGGGCGACTCAAGGTAATGATGTTGGGGCAGCACGGTGGCGAAGTGGGTTAGCCCTGTTGCCTCACGACGCCGAGGTCCCAGGTTCGATACCGGCTCTGGGTCACTGTCTGTGTGGAGTTTGCACATTCTCCCCGTGTTTGCGTGGGTTTCGCCCCCACAACCCACAGATGTGCTGGCTAGGTGGATTGGCCACGCTGAATTGCCCCTTAATTGGAAAAAATGAATTGGGTACTCTAAATTTATTAAAAAAAAGAAAAAAAAAAAGGTAATGATGTTGGTCACCATACGTAACCCAAAGTCGAGCCGGATACAACAGACCAAACTTAACCTGCTTCTTGAACAGGATTGACTTGACTTGATTAAAGCCTGCCCTCCTCTTGGCCACCTCCACACTTAGATCTTGGTACACCCGCAAAATGCTGTTGTCCCACTTACACCTCCGCGTGCGCTTGGCCCACTGGAGAATACGCTCCTTATCCAGGTACCTATGGAACCTGACCACCATCGCCCGAGGGGGTCTCCCTGCTGCGGGTTCCTCGCCAGCGCTCTGTATGCCCGATCCACCTCCAACAGTCGGGGGAAAGCCCCATCGCCCAGCAGCTTCTGGAACATGTCGCCACAAACACCCCGGGTTCAGCCCCCTCCGCCCCCTCCAGGAGGCCGACAATCCTTAGGTTCTGCCGACGGGACCTGTTCTCCAAATCCTCTGCCTGCTCCAACTTTGTTGCCGGTCCCTCAGCATCCCCACCTCCATCTCCACCGCCGTCTGGTGTTCCTCCTGTTCAGCTAGCGCCTTCTCCAGTTTCTGGTTCGTCCGGCCTGGGCATCCAGCCTCTGCTCTATCCTCTCCACCGTTTCCTTAATTGGGTGCAGACATTCCCGTTTCTGTCTGGCCACGCCTTCCCGGATGACCTGCATCAGCTCCTCTGTTGATGATTGGGCCGAAGCCCCAGGGGTCTGGACAGCGGTCATCTTGTCCGCTGCTGCAGCCAACACCCAGCTCGACCCTGACTTTTTGTTTCTTCCCTTTCAATCTCTTCGGGCTCTCTGTTCCATAAAGCAATATATACACCGAACACTTGTCCACTGTTTCTTCAAGTCCAGCGCTTAAAAGCGCAAACAAAGCCGGGGGGAAAGGTCCGAATGTCTAGCCAGAGCGGGAGCCACCAAATGTGCGACCTACTCCCTCATGGTTGCCACCGGAACACCAACATTCCAAAGTGTTTTGGGACAGTGAAGTACCTGTGAATTCACTGAAAACTCCCACAAACAGCAACACGATTGTCAGCAGTTAATCTGTTTTTGTGATGTTGAAAGTGGGCTAAATATTGGCAGAAAGTCCTGGAGAACTCTCCTGATCTCCCTCAGAACAGTATCCACAACATCTTATACATCTACCCGGCAGGAGAAGGGTTTTACATTTCACCTGGTTCCAGGCAATCACTAAGAGACAAATTGTTTAAAGAATGAATCTGATGCTTTTGCAAAACCGCTTTGGGTCCAATTCCTTGTTCTGAGTGTAATCGTTGCCATGAATGTTGTCAGTGGAAAGAACTTGCTGATGTCTAACCCTGAACCCATCCTGCGTTTCCATGTTACAATGACTGATCCTTATAAAATGTCAGTGTAGAATCGATATCAAACATGAATGGCAGTTGGAATGGGCACAACGATAGAGAGAGGTGGAGAGAGGTAGAGTGACATAGAGAGAGGGAGAGTGAGGTAGAGAGAGGTAGAGAGAAGTGGAGAGAGGTAGAGAGAGATAGTGAGGTAGAGAGGTGGAGAGAGCGAGAGTGAGGGAGAGGTAGAGTGGGGTAGTGAATAGAGAGAGGTAGTGAGGGGGAGAGAGTTAGAGAGAGGTGGAGAGAGCGAGAGTGAGGGAGAGGTAGTGGGGTACTGAATAGAGAGAGGTAGTGAGGGGGAGAGAGTTAGAGAGAGGTGGAGAGAGGGAGAGTGAGGGAGAGGTAGTGGGGTACTGAATAGACTGGGTAGTGAGGGGGAGAGAGTTAGAGAGAGGTGGAGAGAGCGAGAGTGAGGGAGAGGTAGAGTGGGGTAGTGAATAGAGAGAGGTAGTGAGGGGGAGAGAGTTAGAGAGAGGTGGAGAAAGCGAGAGTGAGGGAGAGGTAGTGGGGTACTGAATAGAGAGAGGTAGTGAGGGGGAGAGAGTTAGAGAGAGGTGGAGAGAGCGAGAGTGAGGGAGAGGTAGTGGGGTACTGAATAGAGAGAGGTAGTGAGGGGGAGAGAGTTAGAGAGAGGTGGAGAGAGCGAGAGTGAGGGAGAGGTAGAGTGGGGTAGTGAATAGAGAGAGGTAGTGAGGGGGAGAGAGTTAGAGAGAGGTGGAGAGAGCGAGAGTGAGGGAGAGGTAGTGGGGTACTGAATAGAGAGAGGTAGTGAGGGGGAGAGAGTTAGAGAGAGGTGGAGAGAGCGAGAGTGAGGGAGAGGTAGTGGGGTACTGAATAGACTGGGTAGTGAGGGTGAGAGAGTTAGAGAGAGGTGGAGAGAGCGAGAGTGAGGGAGAGGTAGAGTGGGGTACTGAATAGAGAGAGGAAGTGAGGGGGAGAGAGTTAGAGAGAGGTGGAGAGAACGAGAGTGAGGGAGAGGTAGTGGGGTACTGAATAGACTGGGTAGTGAGGGGGAGAGAGTTAGAGAGAGGTGGAGAGAGCGAGTGAGGGAGAGGTAGAGTGGGGTAGTGAATAGAGAGAGGTAGTGAGGGGGAGAGAGTTAGAGAGAGGTGGAGAGAGCGAGAATGAGGGAGAGGTAGTGGGGTAGTGAATAGAGAGAGGTAGTGAGGGGGAGAGAGTTAGAGAGAGGTGGAGAGAGCGAGAGTGAGGGAGAGGTAGAGTGGGGTAGTGAATAGAGAGAGGTAGTGAGGGGGAGAGAGTTAGAGAGAGGTGGAGAGAGCGAGAGTGAGGGAGAGGTAGTGGGGTACTGAATAGAGAGAGGTAGTGAGGGGGAGAGAGTTAGAGAGAGGTGGAGAGAGCGAGAGTGAGGGAGAGGTAGTGGGGTACTGAATAGACTGGGTAGTGAGGGGGAGAGAGTTAGAGAGAGGTGGAGAGAGCGAGAGTGAGGGAGAGGTAGTGGGGTACTGAATAGACTGGGTAGTGAGGGGGAGAGAGTTAGAGAGAGGTGGAGAGAGAGAGTGAGGGAGAGGTAGAGTGGGGTAGTGAATAGAGAGAGGTAGTGAGGGGAGAGAGTTAGAGAGAGGTGGAGAGAGCGAGAGTGAGGGAGAGGTAGTGGGGTACTGAATAGAGAGAGGTAGTGAGGGGGAGAGAGTTAGAGAGAGGTGGAGAGAGCGAGAGTGAGGGAGAGGTAGTGGGGTACTGAATAGACTGGGTAGTGAGGGTGAGAGAGTTAGAGAGAGGTGGAGAGAGCGAGAGTGAGGGAGAGGTAGTGGGGTACTGAATAGAGAGAGGTAGTGAGGGGGAGAGAGTTAGAGAGAGGTGGAGAGAGCGAGAGTGAGGGAGAGGTAGAGTGGGGTAGTGAATAGAGAGAGGTAGTGAGGGGGAGAGAGTTAGAGAGAGGTGGAGAGAGGGAGAGTGAGGGAGAGGTAGAGTGGGGTACTGAATAGAGAGAGGTAGTGAGGGGGAGAGAGTTAGAGAGAGGTGGAGAGAGGGAGAGTGAGGGAGAGGTAGAGTGGGGTAGTGAATAGATAGAGATAGTGAGGGGGAGAGAGTTAGAGAGAGGTGGAGAGAGGGAGAGTGAGGGAGAGGTAGAGTGGGGTAGTGAATAGAGAGAGGTAGTGAGGGGGAGAGAGTTAGAGAGAGGTGGAGAGAGGGAGAGTGAGGGAGAGGTAGAGTGGGGTAGTGAATAGAGAGAGGGAGAGAGGGAGAGACAGGGAGAGTGAGGTGGTGAGGCACAGAATTATTGGGAGGGAATATGAGTTTGAGGCCCAGGCAGCTGAAGGTGAAGCGATTAAAATTGGGGAAGCTCAAGAGGCCAGAATTAGAGGAGTGCGGAGGATTGTCGGCTGGATTTACGGAGAGTGGGAGGAAGGAGCCCATGGTGCAATCAGTCAGGGAGTCAGTGGAAGTGAATGAGCAGAGAGGAGACAGGTGAATGGGTCTTGGTGAGAGTTAGGTTAGAAGCAGCAAGGTGTATGGAGGCTGGGTGAGATGGCACTTGGTGAGAGTTAGGTTAGAAGCAGCAAGGTGTATGGAGGCTGGGTGAGATGGCACTTGGTGAGAGTTAAGTTAGAAGCAGCAAGGTGTATGGAGACTGGGTGAGAACAGCATGATAATAAAAGCAAAATACTGCAGCTGCTGGAAATCTGAAATACAAACTGAAAATTCGGGATCAGTTCAGCAGCTGCGGTAGTGCCTGTGGAGAGGGAGAAGGGGGCGGTCTTCCCAATAGGAACAAAGACACCAAGTGAGTGCATTTAGCCACGTGTCTCCAATAAATACGTGGCTATTCAACGCGACTGGTGTTGAATAAGGAGTCTGAACGGTGAACACGCGGCCGAGGCTGCACATAGCGCCAGTTTCTGCCACGGGGAGCTCCGAGGCCCCAAAAAGAATCCCCGGTCTCCCCTCCAGCCTGAATGCAATATGGGATGGTCACCCACCCCCCCCCCTGCACACATAAACCCCCCCCCCCACTGAGCAACCCCAGCCCAATCACGCGCACACATAAAATGCCACCCGACAGTGTCAGGCTGGCCCTGCCAAAGGACCCAGGTGGCACAGCAGTGCCTGGGCACCAACCTACCCAAAAGGCATGCATCTGGGGGCCCATGGTCCCCTTGGAGACCTCCCTGAGTGCCGTTCTGTCTGGTCCCCGTTTATGGGGCATTCGCCTGAGATCGCCCAGGCAAAGGGATTGAATCCCAAAGCCTCAGGTATCTCAGGAATCTGCACATTAGATTAAGCCTTACTGCCTCACTCCAAACTGCAGATTTGCCAAAGAGTGATCTTGCAATGTCTCGCGAGATTGTGTTGCGAGCGGGGTGGATCCCGGGAGCGGAGTTTCCCAGCTTTCACCAATCACACTGCGTCACGGCGAGCTGTGTTTCCAGCGCAGCGTGGACGGGTGGCCACGCCCAACATTTCCAGTCAGTATGGCGGCCCTGAAGAGCTTCAGACCATTGGGATAGTTGGGTCTGGAAGGTTTCAGCAGCAGGAGGCAGTGGCAGAGCTGGGCAATGTCACAGAGATGGAAATAGTCATGGTACAGTCATGTGTTTGAAGCTCATATCAGGAAGAAGAATGATGCCAAGGCATTGACCCATCTGCTTTACCCTCAGGAAGTTGCTCAGAGGAGAGCTGGAGACACTGGTTTGGGAAGACAGACTGTGAGAGAGGCTGCAAACAATCAACCTCTCGCAAAGTAAATGGGGAAAATTTCTGTTCACCCAGCATGGGTTATCAGACAAGAAGACTGACGACTGACAAATCTGGGCAACATGGTGGCGCAGTGGTTAGCCGAGGTGCCAGGTTCGATCCCGGCCCTGGGTCACTGTCCGTGTGGAGTTTGCACATTCTCCCCATGTCTGCGTGGGTTTCACCCCCACAACCCAAAGATGTACAGGGTAGGTGGGTTGGCCGCGCTAAATTGGGGCTGTTTAGCACAGGGCTAAATCGCTGGCTTTGAAAGCAGGCCAAGGCAGGCCAACAGCACGGTTTGATTCCCGTACCAGCCTCCCCGAACAGGCGCCGGAATGTGGCGACTAGGGGCTTTTCACAGTAACTTCATTGAAGCCTACTCGTGACAATAAGCGATTTTCATTTCATTTTTCAATTGCCCCTTAATTGGAAAAGAAAATGAATTGGGTACTGAAAATTGATATAAAAGAAAAGACTGACAAATCTGAGACTATGGAGGGGATGTGGGAGGTGAGTTAGATCTCCGACACCAATTTATAATCAGCTGCCTCACCCACAGAGGAAGCCGGGTGACTGAGGTTGGTTCAAACTGTCTAGCTCCTCTCCAACAGCAGGTGGCAATCTCGGCCCATATTTTGAATGAGGTGAGAAGATCTTAATGGCGTGAGGTGTTAAATCAGCATCTGGGAGTTTTCAATGGAATATTGAGGCTGTGAATTCTGACATCAATCTGCCTCTATAGCTTCAACTGTGCAGTATGGTAAACGGAGCTATTGCACAAATACCTTCACCACAGCCTCCGCCACCCCCCACCCCAGTCCAATAATTGGCTGTATGATAGATAATGAGGAAGGTCTCTGTGGGCTGCAGGGAGATATTGATGGAAAAGGAAATGAAATGAAAATCGCTTATTGTCACGAGTAGGCTTCAAATGAAGTTACTGTGAAAAGCCCCTAGTCGCCACATTCTGGCGCCTGTTCGGGGAGGCTGGTACAGGAATCGAACCGTGCTGCTGGCCTGCCTTGGTCTGCTTTCAAAGCCAGCGATTTACCCTGTGTGCTAAACCGGTCAATGAGCAGAAAAGTGGCGAAAATAATTCAACGGAGAGAAGTGTGAGGTGAAGCAGTTAGGGAGGTCGAACAGGGTAAAGGATTCCACAGTAAATGGGAGGATACGGAGAGGGGCAGAGGAAGCAAAGGACCTCGGAGTGAATGTCCACAGATCCCTGAAGGTGGCAGGACAGACAGCTCAATAAGGCGGCTAAGAGCAGGGAGGTTCTGAAGCAATTATATAAAATATTAGTTCGGACACAACTGTGTACTGTGTGGCCACCTCACGACAGCTAGGGCGTAGTTGTGTATCAGAGAGGATGCCAAGGAGATTGGTGAAGATGTTGCCAGGAGAGATGGGACAGGCTGGGGACGTACTCCTTGGAAGCGGGGAGGCAAGGGGCTGCTTTGATTTTGATTGTGACAGACCTGGATGGGGCGCGATTCTCCGCAAAGGCGGCGAGTCGTAAAGGCTGCCGTGAAACTGGCCGTGTATCACGGCAGCCTCCGCGCCCCTCCCGGGACCCGATTCTCCCCCCCCGGGCGGGGCTAGCAGCACGGCCCCGTGAAGCACGGCATCGCGGGCTTAGCGACCGTCGCTATGTCTGCGCGCCAAGTGTCACGCCGGCTGACGCGCACAATGACATCACCCGCGCATGCGCGGGGCCGTCATCTCCCTCGGCCGCCCCACGGACTGATCCTGTGGGGCGGCGGAGGGAGAAAGAGTGCATCCGTTACCGACGCACTGCCCGCGATCGGTGGGCACCAATCGCGGGCCCATGCCCCCCTTGGCACGGCCGTGGTACTGCCGTGCCAATCGGGGCCCTGGATGCCCAGAACGGGCATGTTGCGGCCGTTTTTACGACGGCAGCAAGCAGGTGTGTTTGCTGCCGTAAAACGGCCGTAAAGGCCTGGGAACTCGGCCCATCGGCCTGGGAATTCGGCCCATCGGCCTGGGAACTCGGCCCATCGGCCTGGGCACTTGGCCCATCGGCCTGGGAACTCGGCCCATCGGCCTGGGAACTCGGCCCATCGGCCTGGGAACTCGGCCCATCGGCCTGGGCACTCGGCCCATCGGCCTGGGCACTCGGCCCATCGGCCTGGGAACTCGGCCCATCGGCCTGGGGAGTATCGCTGTTCGCCGTAAAAAACGGCGAGCAGCGATTCGTGTCGTGGGGCGGCCGTGGGGGGGGGGGGGGGAGAATAGCGAGAGGGCGTGTGGGTTTTGCTGACATTCAGTAACCTGCAGGCTGCACACTGGGGTTCTGCTGCCTGGTTAATCCTTGGCTGGCGCAGACAGGATGGGCCCAATGGCCTCATTCTGTGCTGTAAACTCTCTATGGGCAGAATTCTCCACTTCCCTGTCACAGTGCGGCGGTGAGCAGTTCCCGTGGCGGCATGCCCACTGGCCGGAATGATGTGAAGTTGGGTCCGATTCCATGTGTGGAGCGTGAGCAAGTTTCCCTCCCAATCTCCTGGCGAAGTCGGGCGGCTGATTCGATGGTGGGTTCGAAGATCCAGCGTTATATTTAAACACCAAGGTATGGGCGTCAAGAGGAAGCCTGTTCCTCGATTCAACCAGCAGGCCCTCGAGGCTTTGATCCGAGGAGTGTGGGTGCAGTGGATGTTCACTACACCAAGGAAGGTTCCAGAAAGCACAACAACCTCATCTGTCCAGCTAGGGAGGCGGCTTCCCAGGAGGTCAGTGTGGTTGGCAACCTCACCAGCGGTGCCATCCACAGCAGGGAGAGGGTGAATGACCTTATCCTCCAGGTCCAGGCCTCGCTCAGCTTCCTCCAATATCAAACTCTCATCGTGGCATCACGTCCACCTCTCCTCGCTGATCCCACATTACTGGGGGACACATATCAACACTCTCTCTCACAGAGACTTCCACATCACTAACATCCATCTATTGTCTTGGGCATACTCCACCCACTGGCCCTTCTGGGGAGGGGTCACCACACACACTGGGGGGGCCCCCATCTCTCCCAACCTCTGCTCCAACCCCTCCCATCACCTGCCTTCCCTCTGGCTATTGACAGGCCCAACTGGAAGGCAACAAGCCTGGACCAGGAGAGGGAGCCCTTGCTCAAAGCTGGCTCAGGACCTCTTCATGGTCAGTGTAGGAGTGAGGGCTGTTTCATCAACTGGGGGCGCTCAGGGTCAGCATCCAGTCACCCTACTGCCTCCATCTTGTCCCTGACAAAATGGCCTCCCCACCCCACAGCCAGTTACTGTCCATCAGGGCTTCATCAAACTACCAATCATATTAACCCACCGCCCTCCCCATTGACCCACTGACCCACTGACCCACGGCTCCCTCCCCACTGACCCACTGACCCACTGCTCCCTCCCCACTGACCCACTGACCCACTGCTCCCTCCCCACTGACCCACTGACCCACGGCTCCCTCCCCACTGACCAACTGACCCCTCCCCACTGACCCACTGACCCACTGCTCCCTCCCCACTGACCCACTGACCCACTGACCCACGGCTCCCTCCCCACTGACCCACTGACCCCTCCCCATGGACCCACTGACCCACTGCTCCCTCCCCACTGACCCACTGACCCCTCCCCACTGACCCACTGCTCCCTCCCCACTGACCCCTCCCCACTGACCCACTGACCCACTGCTCCCTCCCCACTGACCCACTGACCCACTGACCCCTCCCCATGGACCCACTGACCCACTGCTCCCTCCCCACTGACCCACTGACCCACTGACCCCTCCCCATGGACCCACTGACCCACTGCTCCCTCCCCACTGACCCACTGGCCCACTGACCCCTCCCCGCTGACCCACTGACCCACTGACCCCTCCCCGCTGACCCACTGACCCACTGCTCCATCCCCACTGACCCACTGCTCCCTCCCCACTGACCCACTGCTCCCTCCCCACTGACCCACTGACCCACTGCTCCCTCCCCACTGACCCACTGACCCACTGCTCCCTCCCCACTGACCCACTGACCCACTGACCCCTCCCCGCTGACCCACTGACCCCACTGCTCCATCCCCACTGACCCACTGCTCCCTCCCCACTGACCCACTGCTCCCTCCCCACTGACCCACTGCTCCCTCCCCACTGACCCACTGACCCACTGCTCCCTCCCCACTGACCCACTGCTCCCTCCCCACTGACCCACTGACCCACTGCTCCCTCCCCACTGACCCACTGACCCACTGACCCACTGCTCCCTCCCCACTGACCCACTGCTCCCTCCCCACTGACCCACTGCTCCCTCCCCACTGACCCACTGCTCCCTCCCCACTGACCCACTGACCCACTGCTCCCTCCCCACTGACCCACTGACCCACTGCTCCCTCCCCACTGACCCACTGCTCCCTCCCCACTGACCCACTGACCCCTCCCCACTGACCCACTGCTCCCTCCCCACTGACCCACGGCTCCCTCCCCACTGACCCACTGCTCCCTCCCCACTGACCCACTGACCCACTGCTCCCTCCCCACTGACCCACTGCTCCCTCCCCACTGACCCACTGACCCCTCCCCACTGACCCACTGCTCCCTCCCCACTGACCCACTGACCCACTGACCCACTGCTCCCTCCCCACTGACCCACTGATCAACTGACCCACTGACCCCACCCCACTGACCCACTGCTCCCTCCCCACTGACCCACTGACCCACTGCTCCCTCCCCACTGACCCACTGACCCACTGCTCCCTCCCCACTGACCCACTGCTCCCTCCCCACTGACCCACTGACCCCTCCCCACTGACCCACTGCTCCCTCCCCACTGACCCACTGCTCCCTCCCCACTGACCCACTGACCCCTCCCCACTGACCCACTGCTCCCTCCCCACTGACCCACTGCTCCCTCCCCACTGACCCACGGACCCACTGACCCCTCCCCACTGACCCACGGACCCACTGCTCCATCCCCACTGACCCACTGCTCCCTCCTCACTGACCCACTGCTCCCTCCTCACTGACCCACTGACCCACTGCTCCCTCCCCACTGACCCACTGCTCCCTCCCCACTGACCCACTGACCCCTCCCCACTGACCCACTGACCCACTGCTCCCTCCCCACTGACCCACTGACCCACTGCTCTCTCCCACTGACCCACTGACCCACTGACCCCTCCCCACTGACCCACTGACCCCTCCCCGCTGACCCACTGACCCACTGCTCCCTCCCCACTGACCCACTGACCCACTGCTCCCTCCCCACTGACCTCTGGTCTGAGATGAGTTGATGATTGGTGACAGTCAGATTATTGCAGATTTCTGCAAAGCCACGTCCTCCGGCCCTTTGTTAAGTTTTAATTGCTGCCTGTTGTTTCAGGGTTGCTGATTGAGCGCAGTACAGCAACTCATAGTCAAGTTCTGACATGTGCTTTCAAACGCTGTGCATGACAGAGTTCCATACATCACCTAACACACCACTTGTGGTCACACTGATGATTTCTGAGGAGGGAGGATTAATCTCTGCTCTGTCAGTCTGGAATTGAAGTCAGAGACAGGAGCCTAACATTCATTGCCTGTTCTCTAGTTGCCCTGAAGTAGGTACAATGGGTCTTCTCCATTCACCATCATCCAACTAGCAAAGTGCTCCTTCACTGTCTGACTTTAAATATAAAGTCTACTTTCTACACAGCTGCCATCTGAAGATGTGGGGCTGGCTGTTTTGTTCAACTTTCCAGCAACAACATATTTCCAGAATATTAAGTCCTGACACTGTGTTGTCCAGTGCTGAATCCACCAATCCCTTACACCAGTCACCATCTTGTGTACTTCCTCTTATCCATGTCTGCAAGTTAAGGCTGACCTGAAACCACAACTTGATATTATGTTTGATCAAAATGAGCTTCTTCCCACAAAGCCACAACATCCCCAAGACTGCCTGTTGACACGTCTGAAACTCCCTCAGCTCTGTCCTGGCCTTGCCCTTTCCTTCTCCAAGACTTTGTGACTCCAGACTTCACAATTCCAACATACTTATGATGGCCTTCCACCTTCCAAAATCTCCGTTGCTCAGGTGTAACGGACACGACCCCACTATCATTCTCTCTGCTCGCAGACCTACACTGACTCCCATTCTAAGCAGTCTTTATCGTACAATTCTCATCCCCATGTCTTCAAAGCTGTCTGCGACCTCATCTCTCCATATGTCTGGAACCTCTTCTAGCTTCACTGTCTCCTCAGATACCTGCACTCTTCCCAACTTGGTCTCCGGGGCAACCCTGGGCTATTGGGACATTGCAGAAACACTAGACAGTTCCAGATAAATACAAAGAACTGCAGAATTGTGGTTTGATAAAGCAGGTGGGGGCTGCTTAAGCTCCGTTGACATGGACAGCTAATTTGTGAGCAGCTGTTCCCTTAGTTGAAGGGTCGGTTACGAGGGGGCACAAGTTCAAAGTGAGGGGCAGGAGGTTTGGGGGGATTTGAGGAAAGCCTCTTTACCCAGAGGGTGGTGAGGGTCTGGAACGCACTGCCTGGGAGGGGGGTAGAGGTGGGTTGCCTCACATCCTTTAAAAAGTACCTGGGTGGGCTCTTGGCACGTCTGAACATTCACGGCCAAGTGCTGACAAGTGGGATTCGGCGGCAAGTCAGGGCCTTTCATCCGTTGGTGCAGACTCGATGGGCCAAAGGCCTCTTCTGCACTGTAGTATTCTCTGATTCTGTGACGTAAGGCCAGCAGCGAGGGTTCAATCCCCGCACCAGCTGAGGTTATTCATGAACTTCTCACCCTTGCCCCTCGCCTGAAGTGTGGTGACCCTCAGGTTAAATCGCTGCCAATCAGCTCTCTCCCCTCAAAGGGGAAAGCAGCCAATGGTCATCTGGGACTAGGGCTACATTCAAAGCAGGTAACGATAGAGCAGCCAATACAACATTGCTTCTTTTCCAGTCAATAATGTGGGATTGATAGTCAATCAGAGAGACATGAATATGGATTTCTAAAGCAGCACATTCTATATGTCAAATGTAATGTTGTTATTTGACTGTTGATCAAGGAAATGAATGGATGTTGTGCATAAAGATTTTCAAAAAGTCATGAAAACCCATTAAGCAAGATAATTAGAAACATTTCTTGAGGGATAAGATTGGAAAACAGGATGGTGCCGTCTCGATGGGCTGAATGGCCGCCTTCTGCACTGTAAATTCTACGATTCTATGCTAAACTTGTATAGAACATGACGAGAGCTCACAGTCCAGCATCTGTTAAAATTAGGAAGGGTTCTGATAAGGTGAACAGAGAAATAAATCTACTTCCACTGACATTCAAACACGGAACAGGTCACAAGCAGATTGAAAACAGAGGTTAGGAGAATATATTTACTCTGAGGGGGCTTAGGACCCAGAACAGTAAAGAAGTTAAAGGATATGGCAGGTAAATGGGGCTATGTGGATTTCTCTTTCATGGAGCCAGAATAGAGACAATAGACTGAATCGTTTTTTCATAGAATTTTCAGTGCAGAAGCCATTCAGCCCATCGAGTCTGCACCGGCCCTTGGAAAGACCACCCTACTTAAGTCTCACGCCTCCACCCTAATCCCCTTTATCCCCGTAATCCAACCTAACCTTTAAGGGCAATTTAGCATGGCCAATCCACCAAACCTGCACATCTTTGGACTATGGGAGGAGACCCACGCAGACACGGGGAGAACATGCAGACTCCACAGTCAGTGACCCAAACCGGGAATCGAAATAAATTAAAATAAAATTAGATTAAAAATAAAATTCGGCCCTATGAATTGATGTTAGCTCAGTTCCATATTCAACAGAGCATCAAGACGCTATATTAATATGAAGTCATTTTCAGAATCATTATAAAAAGCCTCTCCTACAACGATTAAGGCAACGTGTCTGCACCTGTCGATTCAAAGCTATTCCCAGGACCTGAGTGATGTGACAGAGTTAAACTGCTGCATCAATGGGTGATGGTGATGTGAAGGGCGTACGTCTGGTTTTAGTTCTGCTTCAGTTCAACCTTTCAAAATCAGAATTCCTGTCAGCAGCAGACTTCCCACCTTCACTATTCCGAAAACATGCCCCGTCATATTCTCAATACCAACTCTAAATAAATACTGAGGATTGGATTGAATACTTTCCAATTCTTCAACTGGAACCTGCGTTAAAACTTTTAACTTCAAGTTCTTTTTTTCCATTCAAATACTTTGGGTGGGGTTGGGGGGGGGGGGGGGGGGGGGAAGAGAGGAGACCCACATTGCTGGGTACTGGGTTTGGGGGGTGGGGGACCCACATTGCTGGGTACTGGGTTGGGGGGGGGGGGGGGGGAGAGGAGACCCACATTGCTGGGCACTGGGTTTGGGGGGGGGGGGGGGGGGGAGGAGACCCACATTGCTGGGCACTGGGTTTGGGGGGGGGGGGGGGGACCCACATTGCTGGGCACTGGGTTTGGGGGGGGGGGGGGACCCACATTACTGGACACTGGGTTTGGGGGGTCAGACCCACATTGCTGGGCACTGGGTTTGGGGGGGGGGGGGGGGGACCCACATTGCTGGGCACTGGGTTTGGGGGGGGGGGGGGGGACCCACATTACTGGACACTGGGTTTGGGGGGTCAGACCCACATTGCTGGGCAGTGGGTTTGGGGGGGGGGGGGGGGGGGGGGAGAGGAGACCCACATTGCTGGGCACTGGGTTTGGGGGGGGGGGGGGGGGACCCACATTGCTGGGTACTGGGTTTGGGGGGGGGGGGGGCGAGAGGAGACCCACATTGCTGGGTACTGGGTTTGGGGGGTCAGACCCACATTGCTGGGTACTGGGTTTGGGGGGGGGGGGGGGGCGAGAGGAGACCCACATTGCTGGGTACTGGGTTTGGGGGGTCAGACCCACATTGCTGGGCACTGGGTTTGGGGGGGGGGGGGGGGACCCACATTGCTGGGCACTGGGTTTGGGGGGTCAGACCCACATTGCTGGGTACTGGGTTTGGGGGGGGGGGGGGACCCACATTGCTGGGCACTGGGTTTGGGGGGGGGACCCACATTGCTGGGCAGTGGGTTTGGGGGGGGGTCAGACCCACATTGCTGGGCACTGGGTTTGGGGGGGGGGGACCCACATTGCTGGGCACTGGGTTTAGGGGGGGGGGGGACCCACATTGCTGGGCACTGGGTTTGGGGTGGGGGGACCCACATTGCTGGACAGCGGGTTTGGGGGGGGGGGGGACGACCCACATTGCTGGGCACTGTGTTTGGGGGGGGACCCACATTGCTGGGCACTGGGTTTTGGGGGGGGGGGGGCCACATTGCTGGGCACTGGGTTTTGGGGGGGGGGGGGGCCCACATTGCTGGGCACTGGGTTTGGGGGGGGGGGGGGGGGAGAGACCCACATTGCTGGGCACTGGGTTTGGGGGGGGGGGGGGAGACCCACATTGCTGGGCACTGGGTTTGGGGGGGGGGGGGGGAGACCCACATTGCTGGGCACTGGGTTTGGGGGGGGGGGGGGGGGAGACCCACATTGCTGGGCACTGGGTTTAGGGGGGGAGAGACCCACATTGCTGGGCACTGGGTTTGGGGGGGGGGGGGGGGGAGACCCACATTGCTGGGCACTGGGTTTGGGGGGGTCAGACCCACATTGCTGGGCACTGGGTTTGGGGTGGGGGGACCCACATTGCTGGGCACTGGGTTTGGGGGGGGGGGACCCACATTGCTGGGCACTGGGTTTGGGGGGGGGGGGGGGGGGGAGAGACCCACATTGCTGGGCACTGGGTTTAGGGGGGGGGGGGACCCACATTGCTGGGCACTGGGTTTGGGGGGGGGGGGGGGGGGAGACCCACATTGCTGGGCACTGGGTTTAGGGGGGGGGGACCCACATTGCTGGGCACTGGGTTTGGGGGGGGGGCACATTGCTGGGCACTGGGTTTGGGGGGGTCAGACCCACATTGCTGGGCACTGGGTTTGGGGGGGGGGGGAGACCCACATTGCTGGGCACTGGGTTTGGGGTGGGGGGACCCACATTGCTGGACAGCGGGTTTGGGGGGGGGGGGGGGGGACGACCCACATTGCTGGGCACTGTGTTTGGGGGGGGACCCACATTGCTGGGCACTGGGTTTTGGGGGGGGGGGGCCCACATTGCTGGGCACTGGGTTTGGGGGGGGGGGACCCACATTGCTGGGCACTGGGTTTGGGGGGGGGACCCACATTGCTGGGCACTGGGTTTGGGGGGGGGACCCACATTGCTGGGCACTGAGTTTGGGGGGGGGGGGGGAACCCACATTGCTGGGCAGCGGGTTTGGGGGGGGTGGCAGTGCGTGTTTACCTATCCTGGCTGACATTTTGTCATGACGATGCATTGGGACCTGAATTATTTCATTCCAAAAAACCCACCCATAATCACAATCATTACACGTGGGTTTGAACATTTTTTCCTTGACCCCCTCCCCCGAACATGGATAGGAACGGATGCCCCTGCATATAGAACCCTTCCTCTGACCCTCGCAGGGCAAACCTAAACTACCCCAGGCTCAAATATTCATGTCATTTCTAATCCCATTTTCCACCCATTGGTCCATGGCCTTGTCTGCTACGGCATTTGAAACGCTCATCCAAATACTTCTTAAATGTGAGGGTCCCGCCCCTACCACCCTCTCAGGCAGCAAGTTCCAGATTCCCACCACCCTCTGGGTGAAGGGCAGCACGATAGCACAGTGGTTATCACTGTTGCTTCACCACTCCGGGGTCACAGGTTCGATTCCCGGCTTGGGCCACTGTCTGTGTGGAGTCTGCACGTTCTCCCCGTGTCTGTGTGGGTTTCCTCAGGGCGTTCCGGTTTCCTCCCACAAGTCCCGAAAGACCTGGGCCAGGATTCTCCGCTATCCAGCGAGGTAGGCCGTACCAGCGTCGAGGAGTGGCGAGAACCACTCCGGCATCGGGCCGCCCCTTCTAAGATGTCATCCCTCCTTCCTGCAGTAATTGAACCTTTGATCAATATTCCAACACCATCTCCATTTTACACCCCCCCAACTTGCCTGAAGATTCTATAGCAAGGAATATTGAGCTGCCAGGCCCCCCCCCCCCCATCCATGTCTTTGTAGCAATAATATCAGATTCCAATGTGTTAAACAACACCCGCAATTCATCTGAAAAATGAAATGAAATGAAAATGAACTGAAATGAAAATCGCTTATTGTCACAAGTAGGCTTCAAATGAAATTACTGTGAAAAGCCCCTAGTCGCCACATTCCGGCACCTGTCCGGGAGGCTGGAACGGGAATTGAACCGTGCTGCTGGCCTGCCTTGGTCTGCTTTAAAAGCCAGTGATTTAGCCCAGTGTGCTAAATCAGCCCCTTAATCTGCATCATTTGCAAGACTCTTTGCATTAAAATAAATGCCATCCATCCTTGCCATCCTGCTCCCTTGTGCCTGTCTATAATCTCTCTGCCTTCCAGACTGACTTGTTTTTTCTTGGACTTGGCTGTGCATCAGCCCCTAATCCATCTCCACTCCCTCACCCGCCCCACTGCCAAATTAGTTTAGACCTACCACCCTCCCTACAGCACCGGCAAATCTCCCAGGGGGTGTTGGTCCCGTCCAACTTGTACAGGTCCCACCTTCCCCAGAAGTGAATCCAGTGATCCAGGAATCTAAAGCTCTCCCTCCTGCACCCTTCCTTCAGTCGCCCATTGATCTGCTCCAGCCTCCTGTTCCTATACTCACTGGAATGTGGCACTGGGAGTAAACCAGAGATTACAGCCTTTGAGGTCCTACATTTCTTTCTGTGACCTCTCTCCTTAAACTTTTGCTGGAGGAACTCATCCCTCTTTCCTGCCTTTGGCACCGTGGCTGCAGAGACGATCGAGGCTGATTACTGCATCACAGCAAACACCTAAAACTCATCGCCTGCTGATTTATATCCCAGAATGTGGAAATGGTCTGAGTTCAAAGAAAGGTGACTCTGGGGCAAAAGGCATGTTGTTGATTCCCTTTCAGGAATACTCAGGGAGATAGAATAAAAAGCTGGGCTGTCAGTGTGTGTATGACACAGGAACAAGAGGAGACAGTCAGCCCTGCAAAAAGTCAAGCAGACGAAGGACTCCTCTATTGCTGGAAGTGGCAGTGGAAGCCACCCATGAAAGGAAATAGAACAGATTTTCAACCAACCTCCAGAATCTGGTGTCTCCAAACTAACTGCGAACCTGCCAGAGTCAGCTCCACAGGGATCACCCAACTTAACGGTGATAACAAAGAACCAAGAAAAGTACAGCACCGGAACAGGCCCTTCGGCCCTCCAAGCCTGGGCTGACCATCTAACCTAAAACCTTCCACACTTTCAGGGTCCGTATCCCTCTATTCCCATCCTATTCATATATTTGAACACTATATTCCAAGTGTGGCCTAACTAAGGTTGTATGCAGCATTGAAAATCCAGGTAAAAGTTTAAACAAAGAATAACTTTTTGGCTTATCCATGAGCGTAGAGCTCATGGATAAGCCAAAAAGTTATTCTTTGTTTAAACTTTTACCTGGATTTTCAACTTCCCTTTTCTGACCAGCGTGTGAATGTGTGTGTTACTTTCTTTTATCTTCTCACTTTTTAAGTAACTAATAAGCTTACTCTTTCTTCGATTCAAGGAAACCTGGTTAAATTGACCTTTCTAAAATTAAGTACCAGGACTGGGAAAAGGTATCCACAGACGAAGGGATTCCTTTTAAATGATCTTGTTGTGACCAACCGAGGGAGAGGCTGAATAAAGAAGAGCTTGTTAAATCCTCCTCACCAAGGAACGTGACAGAATCGGGATCCCGTTCAGCAAGTTGACAAACTAGGGCATCTTGCCCAGGGATTGGTTGTGACACATTGCCATTGTACATTGTTCGTGATATGGCCCCTCAGATGAGATGTTAAAACAAGGTGCAGTCTGACTCTTCAAATGCAATGTAAAAACCCCGTGGTAATATTCAATGAGTAGAGTCTCATCAGCAAATTAAACCACCTTAACAGGCCATTCTGGTTTGTGGTCAACATTGGTGCAGGTGGCTAGCATACTTACACACCCACAAGTAATTGCTTTCATAAATCACTGAAGTGTCATCACTTGAGAAAGTTCTATCGCTGCATAAGAATTCCTGAATTCTACAAGATTATGAGGGGCATGGATAGAGTGAATGGGCAGACACTCTTTCCCAGGGTGGAGGGGTCAGTCACCAGGGGGCATAGGTTTAAGGTCCGTGGGACAAAGTTTAGAGGAGATGTGCAAGGCAGGTTTTTTACGCAGAGGATGGTGAGTGCCTGGAAAGTGTTGCATCACACAAATCAGTCCATCACACGAACCTGCCTCCCATCCACAGATTCCATCTACACCTCCCACTGCCTGGGGAAAGCGGGCAGCATAATCAAAGATCCCTCCCACCCGGCTTACTCACTCTTCCAACTTCTTCCATCGGGCAGGAGATACAGAAGTCTGAGAACATGCACGAACAGACTCAAAAACAGCTTCTTCCCCACTGTTACCAGACTCCTCAATGACCCTCTTATGGACTGACCTCATTAACACTACACCCTGTATGCTTCATCCGATGCCAGTGCTTATGGAGTTACATTGTATATCTTGTGTTGCCCTATTATGTATTTTCTTTTATTCCCTTTTCTTCCCATGTACTTAATGATCTGTTGAGCTGCTTGCAGAAAAATACTTTTCACTGTACCTCGGTACACATGACAATAAACAAATCTAATCCAATCCAATCCAATTCACAAGCCAGGGGAGGTTGTGGAAGCAGATACATTAACGGCGTTCAAAAGGCATCTGTGACAAACACATGGATAGGATGGTTATAGAGGGATTAGGATGGTTATAGAGGGATACGGTACAACAAAGTGCTGAGGGTTTTGGCTAAGGTCTGTATCATGACCAAGGTCATATCATGACCGGTACAGGCTTGGAGGGCCGAAGGGCCTGTTCCTGTGCTGTATTGTTCTTTGTGCTATTATTCTTTGAATTTGGACTCCAATCAACAGGGACCTTTAAATATTAAATCGATGGACGTGGGTGTCACTGGCAAGGCCGGCATTTATTGCCCAGCCCTCGGTGCCTTGGAAGGTATCGGATGGATTGGTGACGCATCACTTTCTTGATATTTGATATGGTGCGAGCTGCTGGGATGCTTCAGAGAGCAACAAAGAGCCAACCATGTTGGTGTGGGACCAGAATCGCAGATAGGGCGGAATGGCAGACAGGGCCGGAATCGCAGACAGGGCGGAATGGCAGACAGGGCCGGAATCGCAGACAGGGCGGGAATCGCAGACAGGGCCACAGGGCGGGAATGGCTGACAGGGCGGGAATCGCAGACAGGGCCACAGGGCGGGAATGGCAGACAGGGCGGGAATGGCAAACAGGGCGGGAATGGCTGACAGGGCGGGAATCGCAGACAGGGCGGAATGGCAGACAGGGCCGGAATCGCAGACAGGGCGGGAATGGCAGACGGGGCGGGAATGGCAGACAGGGCCGGAATCGCAGACAGGGCCGGAATCGCAGACAGGGCCACAGGGCGGGAATGGCTGACAGGGCGGGAATCGCAGACAGGGCGGAATGGCAGACAGGGCCGGAATCGCAGACAGGGCGGGAATGGCAGACAGGACGGGAATCGCAGACAGGGCCGGAATCGCAGACAGGGCGGGAATGGCAGACGGGGCGGGAATGGCAGACAGGGCCGGAATCGCAGACAGGGCGGGAATGGCAGACAGGGCCGGAATGGCAGACAGGGCGGGAATCGCAGACAGGGCGGGAATGGCAGACGGGGCGGGAATGGCAGACGGGGCGGGAATGGCAGACAGGGCCGGAATCGCAGACAGGGCGGGAATGGCAGACGGGGCGGGAATGGCAGACGGGGCGGGAATGACAGACGGGGTCGGAATCGCAGACGGGGCGGGAATCGCAGACAGGGCCGGAATGGCAGACAGGGCGGGAATCGCAGACAGGGCGGGAATGGCAGACAGGGCGGGAATGGCAGACAGGGCGGGAATCGCAGACAGGGCGGGAATGGCAGACGGGGCGGGAATCGCAGACGGGGCCGGAATCGCAGACAGGGCGGGAATCGCAGACAGGGCGGAAATGGCAGACAGAGCGGGAATCGCAGACAGGGCGGGAATCGCAGACAGGGCCACAGGGCGGGAATGGCAGACAGGGCGGGAATCGCAGACAGGGCGGGAATCGCAGACAGGGCGGGAATCGCAGACAGGACGGGAATCGTAGACAGGGCGGGAATCGCAGACAGGGCGGGAATCGCAGACAGGGTCGGAATCGCAGACAGGGCCGGAATCGCAGACAGGGCGGGAATCGCAGACAGGGCGGGAATCGCAGACAGGACGGGAATCGCAGACAGGGCCGGAATCGCAGACAGGGCGGGAATCGCAGACAGGGCGGGAATGGCAGACGGGGCGGGAATGGCAGACAGGGCGGGAATCGCAGACAGGGCGGGAATCGCAGACAGAGCGGGAATCGCAGACAGGGCCGGAATCGCAGACAGGGCGGGAATGGCAGACAGGGCGGGAATGGCAGACAGGGCCGGAATCGCAGACAGGGCCGGAATCGCAGACAGGGCGGGAATCGCAGACAGGGCGGGAATCGCAGACAGGGCGGGAATCGCAGACAGGGCGGGAATCGCAGACAGGGCGGGAATCGCAGACAGGGCGGGAATGGCAGACAGGGCGGGAATCGCAGACCGGGCGGGAATCGCAGACCGGGCGGGAATCGCAGACCGGGCGGGAATCGCAGACAGGGCAGGAATCGCAGACAGGGCGGGAATCGCAGACAGGGCCAGTCCTGGGTAAGGGCAGCATGTTTCCTTCCCTAAAGGACATTAATTGGAATTTTTGCATCAATCTGATAGTTTAATGTCTAATTTTAATCAGAATCTTTACAGTGCAACAGGTCATTCGGTCCATCGAGTCTGTACTGGCTTTCTCAAAGAGCATTCCACTTCATCCCACTCCCCTTCCTTGTCCCTGTAACCTTTCTCATTTTTTCTTTTCAGATCATAATCCAATTCCCCTTTGATCGAACCAGCCTCCAACACTTCCTCAGGAAGTCTGTTCCAGACTCCAACAGCTCTCTGTGGGAAAATTATTTTCCCTCACATCACTTTCACTCCTTTGCTAATTATTTTGAATCTGTGCTCTCGGGTTCTTATTGATCTCTTGAGTGGGAGCAGTTTCTCACTATTTACCCTGTCCATACCCCTCAGGATCTTGAATACCTTTTATCAAGTCTCCTCTCTGCCTTCTTTTCTCCGAGGGAAACAGACCCAATCTCTCCAATCTATCCTCATAGATAGTTCTTCATCCCTGGAATCATTCGTGTGAATCCCCTCTGTAATCTCTCTAATGCCTTCCCATCCTTCCTTAAGGCACCCAGAACAGGACAAAGTCTCCAGATGCAGCCTAACTAGTGTCTTATACAAGTTCAACATGACCTCTTTACTCTTCTACTCAATGCCTCCCGTTAAAGACACTATGTGCTTTATTAACTGTTCTCTCAACCTATCCTGCCACCTTCAAAGACTTATGTCCATATACACCAAGGTCCCTCTGTTCCCATACCTCCTTTAGAGTTTTTCCCTTTATTGTTTATTGTCTCTCCACATTCTTCCTGCCTCATACTTCTACTTCTCTGCATTGAACTTCATCTGCCACTTGCCTGCCCAATCCACCAACATGTTTATGTCTGTTTGAAATTCTCATCACAGCTTGATGCTTCGAATCTTTGTATCATCTGCAAATTTTGAAATCATGCCCTGAACACCAGAGTCTGGGTCATTAATACTTGTCAGGGGCGGCACGGAAGCGCAGTATTTAGCACTGCTGCCTCACGGCGCTGAGGACCCAGGTTCGATCCCGGCTCTGGGTCACAGTCTGTGTGGAATTTGCACATTCTCCCCGTGTCTGCGTAGGTCTCACCCCGCCAACCCAAAGTTGTGCAGGGGAGATAGATTGGCCACGATAAATTGTCCCTTAATTGGGAAAATGGGTACTCTAAATTTAAAAAATAATCCACGTCAGGACGAGCAAGGGTGCTAAAACTGACCCATGGGGAACTCCACGACAAACTACACTATTCAGACCAGTCTTTTTAGTCCAGATTTTTAAAAAACTGAATCAACATTGTGATACCATTGTGGTGGGATTTGAACACGTTTTCTGGATTAATAGTCTAAACCTCTGTATTGGTTTTGCTGCTGTATATTTCTGGTCCCTGTATTAAAGAATAGTGGGATGATTGCAGAATTGAGAAATTATCCCTATCAATGAGTGACCAGGTTGGCCTTCTGACCCGGCAGAGATCTTCCAGATTATGAAAAGTGTATTGGGTAAGATAGTTTTTCACCTGCTGCCATGGCCAGAGCTATGGAGCATAAATACAAGACAGACAATACTAAATTCAATAAGGAAATTAGGAACAGAGAGTGGCTAGAATTTGGAATTTGCTATCGAAATAAATGATTGAGGCAAAAAGCCTCAGGGGGAAGTAAGATAAACAAATGAGAGAATAAACATGTGGGTATATTGATGGGGTTAGATGAGAGTGGAGGAGGCTTGTGTCGAGCATGGAGCAGTTGCGATAAATGGCCTGTTCCAGTGCAGTACTTTTAAATTACTATATCAGTAAAATGACCCCAATCTTGGATACCATCTTGGAGCGAGGGGAACCAACATTTACGTTAAGGTCCATAACTTCACTGAAATGTATCCAACTGCTACACAGGAAAAGGATGCTGGAAGGAATTGTTATTGTTAAGGGGATTGATTTTGTATTTGTTACCGTTTACTGTCTGTAGGTGGGGTGTAAGTTTTGAAGAAAAATATGAAAATGGAGAATAAAAACATTTATTAAAAAAAAGATGTGCAGATTAGGTGGATTGGCCATGCTAAATTGCACTTTAGTGTCCAAAAAGGGTTAGGCGGCTGGGGTGAAGTTGTGGACTTAGGTGGGGTGCTCTTTCCGAGGGCTGGTGCAGACTTGATGGGCCGAATGGCCTCCATCTGCACTGTAGATTCTGTGATTCTATGATCAGCAACTAATTGTCAGTTGGCGGGTAGTACCAGTGGGAGAGGAGCGGGCTTGTGCAGTATGTTACGATTGAAGTATTGAATGTACGTGGATGTTTGCACATTTTTGCCTTTTTTGCTTTCTTTCTGTTGATGTCTGTAACTTTTACAATGCCAAAAACTACCTCAATAAAATTGTTTATTAAAAAAAAGTACGTTCAACCTCCACAAACTGCAGATAATCTAACCAACTCGAGCTCCTCACTATAATTCAAATCTCAATGGGAAAGTTCAGACACCTTTCTCAAGTCACCCTTTCCTCCAACAATCTACAAACTCTTACAGACTTAATGGGCGGCACGGTAGCACAATGGGTAGCATTGCTGCATCATGGCACCGAGGTCCCAGGTTTGCAGATGTACAGGGTAGGTGGATTGGCCACGTTAAATTGCCCCATAATTGGAAAAAAATGAATTGGGTACTCTAATTTAAAAAAACAACACAGGCCTGAGTGAGGGTTTCAGCAGTAGATGAGCCGAGACAGGGGCAGAGTCGGACGACGTAACAGAGACAGAAATAGACTCACTGAACAATGGCACAAATATGAAACAAAATAAAAGCAAATTACTGTGGATGCTGGAATCTGAAAAGGTCGGAAGCCCATCAAAATAAAACGTGACACCAAGGCTGCGAACAGACTGGCTTAATGTCAAACTGTTGCCTGGTGAGGGATAGAATTGGTCCCTGGGAAGAGTTTTGAACAGAAACTGGAACCATTGGCTTCAGTCTTCCCAATATTTAAGCGTAGGAAATTTCTACCCATCCAGTTCTGGATGTCAGATAAGCAGTCTGATAATTCAACAGCAGTGCAGGAGTTGAGAGAGATGGTGGTGAAGTGGAACAGGATGTCATCCATGTATATGTGAAAACTAAGGTATTAGGTCACTTTATGCCTTCAAGATAGTTCATTAACTGTGGGAGGGAGATTGGCTTGATGGATAACAGACTCAGCGGGGCATGGGCTCGTGTTCCACATAATCTGGGTCGAAACAGGAGTACATTGCTGAGGGAGTGCTGGACTGTAGGGGCTGCCATTTTCCAGATGCAACGTTAAGCCAGGCCCCACACCCTGCCTGCTTCCTCAGACAAATGCAAAATCCCTAAGGCACTATTTCCTACTGTCCCGACCAACATGGAGAGCTTAGCCAACAGCATCAAATCAGATTTACTGATCAATTCTCTCATACCTTGCATGGGGTCTTGCATACAGAAACAAAAGCTGTTGCATTTGCCTACAAAGCTGTGATAACTCTTTCCGATGTGCTGAGGATGTGAAAGGTGCTATATAAATGTAAGTTTGTTGTTCCTTTCCCCAGGAGGCGCAGATTCAAATCGCATACTTTGCACACTGCACAATTACACAGCCACGGGTCAGAAAGTGCGCAAAACTGCCTTTACATTTCGCTTCTCTTTTAATAATAATAGATGCTTATTGTCACAAGTGGGCTTCAGTGAAGTTACTGTGAAAAGCCCCCAGTCGCCACATTCCAGCGCCTGTTCGAGAGGCCGGTACGCGCTGCTGGTCTTCTTCTGCATTACAAGCCAGCTGTTTAGCCCACTGTGCTAAACCAGTCCCTTTTATTGTGGTAGGCAAGCTTTTTTTTAAATAGGTAACTCTGCAGCAGAAGACAAATGGTCTTTGAAAGGAAATGTTCCTTTCACAAATAATTTCACCTCGTGTCGAATTACAGTATTCAATCGCTTGATGGATATGACTAACTCTTTGTGGCCTTGTTAAATCTTTCTGTCCATCAGCAGCTGGGGAGGCAGGAGTTTGAAGCTGTATCAGTAAAATATCAACTCTGTGGTCACAGTGGTTCATTATAGGGTATTGTATGATGACATTTTTACAACAACTGTCAGGTAAAATGGGCATTAATCGGACACATGCAACTTGTAGGCACCCCTGGGACAAATCGCTGCCTTATCAGCGTCCCAACTGGGACAGGATCAATTCTAGGAATGGACACATTAACTGTATTCAGGTGAAGGAGTAGTAGACTCTTCTACGGTTCAGAAAATACCTGTAAAGAGTGGGTAGAGGGGCCAGCATCACCAGATGCATTCTGCTTTTCTGTTTTCACAGTTCTTCAACGCATCAGTTAAATGGATAGAAATTAAGTACATAGGAGATCAGAGAGGAAAATAAATCTCATAACTGGCAACTGCAACCGCTGCACTTTGACCTTATGATTCAGGCATTGAGCCGTGTTTATTTTAATTGAGGAAAATAAATATCCCGTAACAAGGATCAGAGATAAACAAGCTGGTTTACGTACAGCATACGGTACCTTTAAAATTCCGTATATTTTCTTCCACCCCTGAAATTCATTCATCTTCACTTTGTTTGTCGCACTGAATCTCAAACTGGTCACGGGGCTGTTGGTTGTGTTTAAGGAATCCATTATGCTGGCATCTCTACAAATGTGTAAAAACAAAATTCTTCTAACTTATAAACAGGTAGAATAAAAAAAGAGTACAATACTAATCAAGTCGTACAGCTAACTGGAATGAAAAGTTTGTGTGTTTGTTGAAATCATTCTTTCTTATCTTCGCTCTCTGGTGTTGGCTCTGCAATGGGCTCCTCAGCCAGGGCGCTGTTACTTTCTGTGCCAGAGGTGCTCTCACTTGCTCCTTGCTCCACGCTGCTGTCTGTCGTGTCCTGACACCCCTCTTTGTCTTCTGGAGTTGCTGTGCTCTCTTCACTACTCTGTTGGGTTTCTGGTGTCTCATCATTGCGTGGCTCATCTGTAAATAAGGATGCAGGTTTTAGCCACACTGTCGCCAGTTCCATACAGGGAAGCTGAAGCATGGTCTTCAGCCCCGCCATAAAATCTGATCAAGTGGATGCAAAAAAAACTTCAAAACAAAGCAAGGGAATTTTCATGGCATTTTGGTCAACTGGCTATCTTGAGGCTCTGGGTGAGACCTTGCTCAGTGTAAACTGGCTGCTGCATTGCTCCACCAGTCACTGCACCTCACGCTGGAAAGTCCTCTGACTTTTCCTGAGGACCTGAAAGAATTGCAAATCTTAAAAAAGAAAACAGGACTGGGTCTGATTGGCTGTGATTGTCCTCGCTGTTTAATAGGTTATTAATGCTATCAAGTGGATAGGACCTCAGTACTGCATCAAAGTGGCACGTGTAACCATTTGTTCAACACACAACCTCCAGATTCAAAGACAATAAAGCTGTCATCCACAATTCTAAACTTTCCAGCGAATCAGGGCTTAAGGGTCTTTGTGGGCCCTTCCTAATTGTCCATTACTTCAGCAGAGAGCAGGTAGAACAGTGTAAGTTGCCGTCACCCCTGGGTTTATGCCATTCTTTGACCAAAGTTGACAAGAAAATTCTCTCAAGTTTATTGTTCCTGCATTTCATAAACTTCGAAGCACTGAGGAATGGGTAAGCACCGTTACTGTTTGCAGCACCATAACTCCAGCTTGACAGGAGACATGTTGAGTACCATGGGAATTGAGCAGGTCTATAAATCCTTTACAAGAATCAAATACAGCAACAATCCCCCAGTACAGCTGGCTATGAGGAGGCCAAACAAGAAGAGGACAAGGTAATTTTTAACTGCTTTCCTACTCAATTCTGAATCGCTCTCTTGGGGCACCAGAATCTGTTGTATACAACATCCTTCGAAAACCAACAAGTGACTTGCTGACACGGTGGCATTTTGTCCCCATTCCACAAGGGAATTTCTAGAAACCATTATAAGTGCCCAGGAGTAGGTAAATAATCAAGTTTCTTCACAAAGGCTGTTCGTCAGGATGACACAACTCCCCACAAGATGCGCTCAAACCAACTCACTCAGCCAGACAGCTCCATCCCACCTGTACTCTGCACAGTCACCAGACTGAAAAGGTATGGTTGATTTAAGAGCCTGAAGCACAACACGTATATAGTAAAACGTGAACAAATTCCAGTGGCAAGACAGCAAGTTAAACGCTGGAACAACGGTAACCCCAGTACAGGCAGTACATAAGAATGGGCTCACCCAATGTCTATGGCAACATGACGCATGACAATCTTAAACTGCAGATTCAGAGGAACAGCAAGAATTAAGAAAACATGACTTCAGTCAGTGGAATGGAAAATCTAGCTCGGGCTCAGAAATGGGTGTTTATGGTTTAACACTAGATTTAAGCATTCAGAGTGCTTAACTAGGATTCACCCAGAAACACAAATGAAACGCTGAGGTTTAGTAAAAGCAACATACTGCAGATGCTGGAAATCGGAAATAAAAACAGAAAATGCTGGGTAAACTCAGGTCAGTTTCTCTGTGGAGAGAGAAACAGAATTAGCGTTTCAAGTCTGTATGACCCTACAACATAACCTGTTCTGTAGAAACTGTTGGGGGTCACTGTTTAAAAATATGGGGTGGGGGCAGCACGGTGGCGCAGTGGGTTAGCCCTCTGCCTCACGGCGCCGAGGTCCCAGGTTCGATCCCGGCTCTGGGTCACTGCCCGTGTGGAGTTTGCACATTCGCCCCGTGTTTGTGTGGGTTTCACCCCCACAACCCAAAGATGTACAGGGTAGGTGGATTGGCCATGCTAAATTGCCCTTAATTGGAAAAAATGAATTGGGTAATCTGAATTTATTTTAAAAATCATTTAGGGCAGCATGATAGCATAGTGGTTAGCACAATTGCTTCACAGCTCCAGGGTCCCAGGTTCGATTCCGGCTTGGGTCACTGTCTGTGCGGAGTCAGCACATTCTCCCCGTGTCTGCGTGGGTTTCCTCCGGGTGCTCCGGTTTCCTCCCACAGTCCAAAGATGTGCAGGTTAGGTGGATTGGCCGTGCTAAATTGCCCTTAGTGTCCAAAATTGCCCTTAGTGCTGGGTGGGGTTACTGGGTAATGGGGATAGGGTGCTCTTTCCAAGAGCCGGTGCAGACTCGATGGGCCGAATGGCCTCCTTCTGCACTGTAAATTCGATGATAATCTATGAAAAACAGACAAGGCAAAATTTTTCTCTCAAGAGGGTCAATAGCCTTTGGAACCTCTTCCTGAGAAGATGATCGGTGGGAGCAAAGTCTTATTAAACGGCAAAGCCGACTGAAGAGGGCCAAATGGATACTCCCGTTCCTTGTGTCCTGGATTTGACTTGTGAAAATCAGGTCACCCTAACCACTGAATAGCTGACTCATATTTGAAATCTAGGTCATCTTTAAAATGGAATTTTCTTTCTGTCTTAAGAGATTCGTGATAACATTGGTGAAAAACAACATTCAAGGTAATCACAAAGGTATTCAGATACATTTACGAGGTATTCCAGACAGTCAAGCGAGAAAAACACCTTTTCTTTTTGAAAAGAACAAGATTGCCAGAAGCACATTGCTGCACCTGAAAATGGGTCTAAGTTTACCTGCAGAATGTAGTCAAGCAACTTCAACCTGAACAACGCCCAATAATTGGAGTCAGCCGACCTAATAGCAGATACTGGGAGCGAGGTGATGAGCACCCCAACCCAACCCAACCCAACCCAACCCCCTCTCCAAAAAAAGAACTGGCATCAAATGATCTGTATGTAGCACATCTGAAAACATTTTTGGCCCCTTTACCTGTAGTACACAGAAATAAAAATGTGTAACATGTTGAAATAAAAGGCCATACGTTTGGGAGAAAATGCAGAATACATACACAATAATAGAATGCAATGAAGCAATTTACAAAGCATAGAGAAGCTGAAACAATACGTGTAGTAATTGAAATGTGTAGTTTTTGACCCTGATATTAGATTTTTGACCCTAAAATGAGCAGGTATGTATAGCCAGGTTATGGAGACAGTACCATACTGATCTATAGGTAGTTTGAATCAAAATATAAGAAATTTATGTAAGCCTACTTGTAACAATAAAGATTACTTAACAAAAAAATGGTAGCTCCACAGTCCAGTGTGAGTCCACTATGTAGCACGATTAATGCAACATAAATTTAACAACCTCTAGTGTATAGTTGGAGATAGATCCTTTATTCCATATTCCAAGCTCCATCTCCCTGCAGCGGGCAATGTAGCCAACTTATTCCTAAGCAAGCAACCTGACACAAGATTTGCTTCCAATGGAAAGGTGCCCAATTTCTCCTACACCCTGACCCAAAATCAGTGTCTTGATTTACATACCATCAGGCACATAGAACAAAGAACAATACAGCACAGGAACAGGCCCTTCGGCCCTCCAAGCCTGTACCGGTCATGATACCACCCTTGGCCAAAACCCTCAGCACTTCCTTGTGCCGTATCCCTCTATACCCATCCTATCCATGTGTTTGTCAAGATGCCTTTTGAACGCCGTTAATGTATCTGCTTCCACAGCCTCCCCTGGCAGCGCGTTCCAGGCACTCACCACCCTCTGTGTAAAACAACCTGCCTCGCATATCTCCTCTAAACTTTTCCCCACGGACTTTAAACCTATGCCCCCTGGTGACTGACCCCCTCCACCCTGGGAAAGAGTGCCTGCCCATCCACTCTATCCATGCCCCTCATAATCTTGTAGACCTCTATCAGTCACCCCTCAACCTCCGTCTTTCTAATGAAAACAGTCCGAGTCTATTCAGCCTCTCCACATAGCTAACACCCTCCAGACCAGGCAACATCCTGGTAAACCTCCTCTGCACCCTCTCCAAAGCCTCCACATCCTCCTGGCAGTGTGGTGACCAGAATAGAATGCCTTCCAAATACCCCAAGTGGCAGTGTGGTGGCCAGAATAGAATGCCTTCCAAATACCCCAAGTGGCAGTGTGGTGACCAGAATAGAGTGCCTTCCAAATACCCCAAGTGGCAGTGTGGTGGCCAGAATAGAGTGCCTTCCAAATACCCCAAGTGACCACAGAAGGTGGCGGCTAAAGATCACAGCTGTTCCACTGACATTACTCTTATAATGCAGCAGCTTTGAAAGTTGGTATCAGTGATAGACCACCTTTAACATTCACACCCTTCACCAACAATGCAGCGTGGTTGCAATGTGTATTACAAACATATACAGGATGCACTGCAGCAACCTGTCCAGACATCTTTGACGACACCACCCAAATCAGCAACCTCCAGCAGCCAGAAGGACATGGGTAGCAGGTTCACTGAGAATACCACCATTTCCGAGTCCCACACACGCCAACCAAACTTGGACATGCATGCCTGATCCTTCAACCTCGCCTGTTCAAATTAAAAGCATGATGGGAGAATCTTCACCAGTCTGCAGTGGTTCAAATGGTTTCGCGAAGACAACTAGGGAGGCGCAAGAAACATCAGCCTCGTCAGTCACACTACACCTTAATGAATTTTTAAAGAGATATTAATGCAGTCCATTCATTTTGTTACCTGTGTCCATTGGGGCCTCCTCCACTTTGGACTCGTCTGCCTCACTGCTGCTTGGGGGCTCCTCAGGGATATTACTCTGGGGCTGCTCCACTTGGTCAGCCTCCTTTTCCCGCTCTTCCTGACGCTTACGGGCCTGCTCTTCAGCCTGAGCAATTTCAGCTGCAATTTTCTCCATGTCAACCTCCACTTTCAAATTACACAACTAAATAAAACAAGGGGAGGTTAAAACTAAATGCCGCAAGAACCCAAAGATATCAATATCATCCAGCATTTACGCAAACACCAAATAAGCAAATATTGTCAACAATAACTTGCATTTAAATGTAGTAAAACATCAGGAGGAACTTCTTGGAAGCATTATCAGATGAAGTTCAACATAGAGTCATAGATATTACAACAGATGACCAGTAGATCGGTTTTAAGGATCAATTTAAAAAGAGAGCTAAAGTGGGTTAGAGAGGAAATTCCAGAGTTCAAGGCCCAGATGGCACACAGCACAGGCACCAAGAGAAGGGCAAAGGCAATCAGGGATGCACAAGAGACCAGAACTGGAAGACTCTGCACAGTGGCACAATGGTTAGCATTGCTGCCTCAGTGACAGGGTTTCGATTCCGGCCTTGGGTGACTGTGTGTGGAGTTCGCACTTTTGCTCCGTGTCTGTGTGGGTTTCCTCCCACAGTCCAAAGATCTGCAGGTTAAGAGGATTGGCCATGATAAATTGCCCCTTAGTATCCAAAGATGTGCAGATTAGGTGAGGTTATGGGGATAGAGCAGGGGAGTGGGCCTAGGTAGGGTGCTCTTTCAGAGGGTCGATGCAGACTTGATGGGCCGAATGGCCTCCTCCTGCACTGTATGGATTCTATGGATCCCAACTTCTATGGACTCCATGTAACTGCACAAGTGTTTTTGTGTGGAGTAGATGCTTGATTTTCCAGATTGAGGGTTTTTAGTTTCCCAAGAACCTGACTGACACAACCTGCCTCAAAAAGAAGTCAGGGTCTACGGCATGAACACCTCAGTACTCAGGAAGGATAAGAAAGTATCACCAGGCTCAAGAGCCCAAGTGGTCTACTCCTGCTCCTAATTCACATGCTCTGAAAGAAGCAGAAACATTACCAGCCAAGAACAAAAGGGACCAGATCATAGAAAGAAAGCCCACACCTCCACCTTATCCCGTAACCCCACCTAACCTTTTTTGGACACTTAAGGGCAATTTATCATGGCCAATCCACCTAACCTGCACATCTTTGGACTGTGGAAGGAAACAGAAGCACCCGGAAGAAACCCACCCAGGGAGAACGTGCAGACTCCACCCAGATAGTGACCCAAGCCGGAATCGAACCTAGGACCCTGGAACTGTGAAGCAACTGTGCTAACCACTGTGCTATCGTGCCCCCTGATGGATCTAAACAGAAGTTTCTTACATTGAAGAATGATAGAAATCCATTAGCTTGTGGATTGCCAAGACAGCAGGCACACTATCAGTGTTAGTGTCATTTTCCTCCCAGGATGTTTAACCCACCATTTTCTCTTCTCTCCTGAAAAAAACAATCTCTGTGGGTGGACGTGCCATCTGATATCTTTCCCTATTGGTTACTGGTCATGTGTCAATGCTAGCCAATGAAAGGGCATCATGGTAGCACAGTTGCCTCACAGCTCCAGGGTCCCAGGCTTGATTCCCGGCTTGGGTCACTGTGTGTGCGGAGTCTGCACGTTCTCCCCGTGTCTGCGTGGGTTTCCTCCGGGTGCTCCGGTTTCCTCCCACAGTCCAAAGATCCATGGGTTAGGTGGATTGGCCATGCTAAATTGTCCTTAGTGTCCAAAAAAGTTAAGTGGGGGTTACTGGGTTACGGGGATAGGGTAGATATGTGGGCTTTAGTAGGGTGCTCTTTTTAAGGGCTGGCGTAAACTCGATGGGCCGAATGGCCTCCTTGTGCACTGTAAATTCTATGATCTATGTGCTATGGAAGCTGATCGGTTAACAGTCCACTACACTAGACATCACAGCATAGCCTGACTATATCTGTCACGTGCATTTTGAACAAGGTGACTGAATACCAATCAATTTTCCCTTTCCTCGCCTGAAGGAAATTCAGTGTCCCAACTCGAGACCCAGCCAAGGACACCAAGCTGTGACCAGGTGCTCTGTCGATATGTAGAAGACAGTCTGCCCATACAACAACTTGCTCAGGTACAAAGTCTGCTTCTGTCAATGCAACAGTGCAGAACATGCAACCTCAGGATATATGAATTTTGTGTAAGGTAAACAAACGTACACAATATACGAAAGGGTTTCCTTGAATATGTATAACTTGTTTTTTTTTTTCAATTGCCATTATTTACACCAGTCAAAACTGACAGTTGAGCAGTAAAGTTAACACCATCAGAAAATCTGAAGTTTGTGCAGAGAATACTTTAGCCACTGGATAGTTGCAACTCATCATCTCCCAACCAACAAACTAATTTATTCTTACCCGCTTTAGTTCAGTATTAAACAACTCTGTAGTTTCAAGAAATTTCCTTTTCTTGTCTTGATGGCGTTCCTCGATCTGAAGGAGCTCTGCTTCCAATTTCCGCTAAGAAAAACAGATTTCAAAATTATATCTGGAGATCAGCGAAATGTGACTGCAAGTTAAGATAGTATTCAGGGATATGAAGAGTCACCACCAAACTTCTTCAAAGGGGTGTATTTTTTCCAGATTTGCTTTGCATGGTTAAAAACACTCTTTAAAAAAAAATAGCAAATACTTTAGTTAACTAATGTAAAAACAGAAAATACTGGATAAACTCAGCAAGTCTGGCAGCAGCTGAACTTTCTGTAGTTGGGTTATAGTCTCTAACTGTTAACTCTGTTTCGCTCTCTAGGTGCTGCCAGACCTGCTGAGTTTATCCAGCATTTCAGGTCTTTATTTCAGATTTCCAGCATCTGCAGTGTTTTGCTTTTACTTCAGTCAACTAATGCCGTTTGTCATTAATGATTTATCAACTGTGGCTCAGAAGGGAGCACTCACCCCGCTTGAGTTACAAAGTTGTGGGTGCAGGTTCCCACTCCAGGGACTTGGACACACAAAAACAGAGCCTGACACTACAACGCAGTACTGAGGGAGAGTCGCACAAGATGTTAAATCGAGCCCCCATCTTGGAGATGGATGTAGAAGATCCAAAGAACAGCAGTGCTCTGGTCAACATATATCTCTCATAGTCAACATAATTTAAAACCAGAAAAATCAACTCTGCTGTTTGAGAGAGTTTGCAATGTACCAATTAGCTGTTGCATTTCCTACTTTATAACAGTGGCTCCACATCCAAAAGTACTTGGCTGTAAAGCACTTTGGGATGCCCTTAGACCATGAAAGCTCCGACTGAAATGCACGTCTTTCATTAGAGGTTACGACTTTAAAGAAATTGTTATGCGCTGTAGAGACTCCCTGTTTATTCAACAGGGAAGGGTTAAGAATGAACTGACCTAGAATGTTGGCTATTACCCACAAGTACACATATACAATGTCACCAAATTCAGTTATGCAGCTGTAATAGAGAAAAATACATGAAAAAGAGATCACATACTTCAGTGGCTATAAAAGCAGCATTAGGTTTCTGCAGATTCTGCGTTTGACTTCTCTGGAAACAAGTTCAGTTCCCATTCCAAGTCACACACCATCCTGACTTGGCTTAAAGATTTTTTTTAAAGACTGAAATAATTCATGTTGTTGGTCTGGGTCAAAGTTTCTTTCCGGTGGATAGAAAAAAATCTGTACTGAACTGAATTTCAACTTACCTGGCCCACTAGGATTGGATTGAATTGAATTTGTTTATTATCCCGGGATGGATTGGATTTGTTTATCATCCCAGGGTGGATTGGATTGGATTGGATTTGTTTATTGTCACGTGTACCGAGGTGCAGTGAAAAGTATTTTTCTGCGAGCAGCTCGACAGATCATTAAGTACATGGGAAGAAAAGGGAATGAAAGAAAATACATAATAGGGCAACACAAGGTACACAATGTAACTACATAAGCACTGGCATCGGATGAAGCATACAGGGTGTAGTGTTAATGAGGTCAGTCCTTTAGAGGGCCGTTTAGGAATCTGGTGACAGTGGGGAAGAAGCTGTTTTTGAGTCTGTTCGTGCGTGTTCTCAGACTTCTGTATCTCCTGCCCGATGGAAGAAGTTGGAAGAGTGAGTAAGCCGGGTGGGAGGGGTCTTTGATTATGCTGCCCGCTTTCCCCAGGCAGCGAGCGAGGTGTAAATGGAGTCAATGGATGGGAGGTGGGTCTGTGTAATGGACTGGGCGGTATTCACGACTCTCTGAAGTTTGTTGCAGAATAAGAGGGTCGGTAAGGCACAGAGAAGCTGCAAGTTGGGGTTCCCCACACATAGTGAAATTTCAACCCAGGGAAAGGGAGGAGAGAAGTCTGAAGGCTTGTGGGGAAGAGTGAAGGGATCAGAAATATGTTGGTGCTGGTGGTAAGGCGAGTTCGGAGGGTGGGATGGGGGTATCCATCACTGGAGTCTGCGGCTTATCATGTCGGGGGGGGAGACGATCACTGGAGACTGTCGGCTATCACTGGGGGGTTGCCCCAGCAGGAATGCTGGATAGTGCAGGTAAGTGAGAAAGCACTCAACCTCCTGGGTCATGTAGTCCTCACCTTTAAACTGGAGACTAACAATGATGCCTGAAGCATCACTTTCATATTTAAAGTGTCAACTGCTGCCTCCTTGAAGCAGACTGGCTGCCCACCTACTGTCCCATCCCCACTAAATCCAGGAATGGATGGGTCAGAGTGGGGTTTGAATCAGGGTTTTATCACTTTAACTTCCCCAAGGCCAAATCTCCATTAGTTGCAGTCAAGATCAAGGGGCCTACGTGCAAGATGAAAAGAAAGAGATTTATTGTGGAGAGCAAGAACAAAAACTCCAAGTGCAAAGGCCAAAACCAACCCCATGATGCAGCATTCACAACATTACCTGGTGAACCATCAGTGACTGCACCTGCCGCTTTAAAACCTGCATTCGTGCCGTTGTCACCACAGATCGGACATCTGGGACTACACTCTCGCTCAGAATCTCACTAATCAAACGGTGGTTTCTCTGGAAACGTGCCGCAGATATATGCTTCATTGAAAAGCCGTCATCATAATCTGGAGGATTGGGAAAGAAGGAAGTCAGCACAATGTAGGTGTAATAAAAACTAGACTAATTGTGGGAAGCTTCTCATTTCCTGACACAACGGAAATTCAGATTAACATAGTTCAGTTTAACAGTTAACAACAATCGTGCATTTGGAATCAGCCGTGTAAATTGAAAAATTCCAAAACTTTCTACTGCAGTTATCAAGTCGGCAAATTGCCCCAAACCATCCCAGTTTCATACATCAGATCAAAATATAATATTGAACATGATTTAATTTTTCTCCAGTTACAGCAAATGGTTAGGTGCAATGAAGGAATTCCCCAACAAAGCACAACACTGAGTATTTTCAGCTTTTTCTCAAGTGATTCCCCTCGTTTTTTTTTTCAGGGTGGCAGCTGCTGACTAGTGGTGTTCTGCAGGGGCCAGTGTTGGGGCCACAACTTTTCACAATATACATTAACAGTCTGGAAGAAGACATTGAGGGCACTGTTGCTAAGTTTGCAGATGATAGACAGACAGGTAGTATTGAGGAAGCGAAGGACCTGGACAGGCTAGGAGAGTGGCAAAGATGTGGCAGAGAGAATACAACGTGGAAAAATATGAGATTACGTACTTGGTAGGAAAATTAGAAGGACAGACGATTTTCTAAATGGGGAAAGGCTTCAGAAATCTGAAACACAAAGAGACTTGGGAGTCCTTTTGGGTACCTACACTCTGGGGCGGAGGCTGTACAGGCCCTGCCGGCCAGAGCACAACAGCCAAGGCCATCCACGCCAACAGGACACCACAGTCAGCAACCTACGGGGAACAGAGGGAAGTAGATCCTTGGAAAATAGGCGACAGGTTTAGATAAAGGATCTGGATTGGCGCAGGCTGGGAGGGCCGAAGGGCCTGTCCCTGTGCTGTAATTTTCTTTGTTCTTTAATGCTGCTGCCAGCAGGGGTGGGGCACCAATATGTAGCAGCTGCAAATGCAGCTTAAAACAACGATCACAACAATGGGTTTGCACTGGAGGCTTTTTTTTGTAAATATCACACGTTTAAATCAGCCTTTTTTAGAAGTTCTCTGTTATTTTCACATCAATGTCATAAAGAAAAATGAGTTGGTTGCTTACCAGCCCCGAGTGTCCTGCGTATTCATAACATTAAAACTAGGAGCAGGAATAGACAATTCAGCCCTCGAGCCTGCTCAATCCAGCAAATACTGTCTGGATTCTGGTAGGATCTCTCGTTTAAAGGTAGATAGTGCCTGATCAAGGGATCTGGTCTTGAGAAGGGGGATGGGTCTCCTGAAAGGCCTCTCTTCCCCATCCGGCCTTGCTGCTGACAACCGCCCCCTACGCCCTCACCCTGTGAGGCTCTCCCTCTGTCGCTCACCTGTGCCTGGATCCATGGTGATCCTAAGACTTGGGTAGGTGCCAAAGCTGCAGTGGCCACTGCCTAACTGGGTCTCTGATCCTGGGGAAGGCACACCACGGCCCAGTTAAATACTTAATACAGTGAGCAGCCTTCCTGAATGAGGCAGCACAGGCTCTCCAGACGGCAGGCACGATACCTCTCACGTCCATTAAATCCAGCCCAGATCTTAGTACACAAGAGGCCATTCAGCCCATCATCCCTGTGCCAGTTCATTGATTGAGCGGTCCCAATTAGTACCAACCCCCTACTCTTTCCCTGTAGCTCTGCAAATTACTCCTTTTCAAGCATTTATCCAGTTGCCTTTTGAAATCTACCTCGGAATCTGCTTCTACCATCCTATTTATTAGACAGCTCATTCCAGATCACAACGACTAATTTAAAAACAATTCTCATCTCTACGTCTCTTTTGCCAATTACCCTAAATCTGTATCATCAGTAGAATCAGCTTCTCCCCGACACTCTGCACAGGGTGGGTGCTGCTGAAGTGACGCTAAACAATGAAAACATACAATGATTTCCTTCAAATATACAGACACACTGGGCAGCACGGTGGCGCAGTGGTTAGCACTGCTACCTCACAACGCTGAAGTCCCAGGTTCAATCCCAGCCCCGGGTCACTGTCTATGTGGAGTTTGCACATTCTCCCCGTGTCTGCGTGGGTCTCATCACGTCCACATTACAAAATGTTACAATCTTAATAACATCGGGCAGCACGGTAGCATGGTGGTTAGCATAAATGCTTCACAGCTCCAGGGTCCCAGGTTCGGTTCCCGGCTGGGTCACTGTCTGTGCGGAGTCTGCACGTCCTCCCCGTGTGTGCGTGGGTTTCCTCCCACAGTCCAAAGATGTGCGGGTTAGGTGGATTGGCCATGCTAAATTGCCCGTAGTGTCCTTAAAATTAAGGTTGGGGTTGGGGGGGGGGTGTGATCATTGCTCGGCACAACATCGAGGGCCGAAGGGCCTGTTCTGTGCTGTACTGTTCTATGTTCTATGACCAGGTCCTGTTTTTCTTTTTTAATGAGCTTTCAAATAGAGTTAAAAATAGAAATGGCAATGGCAAGAGAACATTGCCAAACCAGGGTCCAGGATCATGCAATGATACATAAAAAAGTCCTGAGAAAGGGAGGGACAGTGAAAGCAGTCAAATGCTTCTTTGTGAAAAACATTAGCAGCTGCCAGTCTACCGTGGCAGCAAAAAGGCTGAAAATTCTAAAGCAAATAAAGAAGTGCCAAGGTTGTGTATCTGATTCTCCTGAGCCAAGGACACGAGCAACTGTGAGAATCACCAGGACATCCAGTGCAGACAGGTCATGGCATAAACCTCAAACATCCTCTGGTTCCAAACCTTCGCCTTTGGGAAAGAAATTAAATACATGCTTGTTACATAAAAGAAGCTCTTCAAGGAAGGGCAGTGCAGAGTTATGTGATACTATCTTAGCCATTCCACATCTGTTGCTCCTGATGAACACGATTAAGACAAACAACCCCAAGGCATATGCCAAATTTTATGTGCTGAAACTACCACCATCAGACAATCGGCAAAGGATTTTTTGGCGAGTCCAAACAAGCAGCGCTATGCTGCAGAAGCATTGAATAGAATTATTTAGCAAAACATTATGATTGGATATAAACTGAAGTCACCCCTACACACCTTTCAGTAGTAAGTTCAGGAATGTTTAAGAGCAGAATTATGCTTTCATGCTTAAACAGGAGCTGATGCACAGCACAAGGACTAAACAAATAGGGGCTTCCTCCCCCCCTCCCCACCACACACACACACACACACCGAGGCTGGGGAAGAGAGAAAAATATGTAGGAACTTAAAAACGTAACTTTTACACAAGGCGAGACAACACTGCACTATAGCATTCAAAGTGGCAGATACAGAGAGGTGAAAGGTTTCTCCCGGAGGTGGCAGACTTTCTTGGGGAAATTTAATTTAACATGTCGGCAGTAGCAGCTTTCCGGGGGGGGGGGGGGGGGGGGGGGGGGGGGGGGGGGGGGGGGGTAAATGTTGTGTTTGTTTGTTTTTTGTTAGTTTCGATGGTCTGTGAAGACAAAGCCGGCCGGTCTGTTTTTGTTACAACACTTTACAAATACTTCAATAAAAAATTTTTTTTTTAAAAAAGGTCAGGAGGTGAGACCCTCCAAAATCCCAGCCCGTCCCCATCTCTGTAAACTCTTCCCATGTTATGGCTTTGTTTCTATGCGCTGTGCATCCTACCTGCTACATCCCACTGCTCAAGGCCATTTCTCCAGCTGCTTAGGCCCTATACTCCAGGCCCCGGAGTGTGGTGACTAGGGGATTTTCACAGTAACTTCATTGCAGTGTTATACTGTAAGCCGACTTGTGACAATAAAGATTATTATTCTGGCATTTCCTCCCTAAACTCTCTGTTGCTTCACCACCCACCATCGGCATTCCTTACAACAACAGCTTTTATATAGCACCTACAACATGGTATCACAATCCCAAGATCCTTAAATCACAATTGTTTCAGTCACGCCAGTGAGGACCCTTGTCCAAACTGCCAGAAGGCATTGTCAACTACTCTAGCAGGGACCAAGTCTGGGATCTTTCTAGTCCATAAACCCCAGTCCAGAGAAGGTTCACTTGGCTGATTACGGGTATGGATGGATTTTCTTATCAGGAGAGGTTGAGTAAATTGGGCCTTTATTCGTTGGAGTTTAGAAGAATGAGAGGTGACCTTATTGAGACATATAGGATTTTTGGCAGCTTGAAAGGGTCGATGCTGAGAGGTTGTTTCCCTCTGTGGGTGAGTCCAGGACCAGCGGGCAGAATCTCAGAGTGAGGGAGTCGCCCATTTCAGACAGAAATGAGAAGAAATTCCTTCTCTGGGAGGGCAGTGAATCTGTGGAATTTTTTACCAGAGGTCTAGAGAGGCTGGGTTAAGGACATTCAAAGCTGAGACAGACAGATTTTTAATCAGTAAGGGAATCAAGGGTTATTGGGGAGGGGGGAGGAGAAGAGAAGTGGAGTTCAGGATTATCACATCAGATCAGCCATGATCTCATTGAATGGTGGAGCAGACTCGATGGGCCGAGTGACCTACTTCCTATGGTTTCAAACCATGTCCTGCGCCTACAACCATCAGATGACCAGATAACGTCAAAGGAATTTTTAGCACTGCTTTGTTTGAATTAATTATTTTTCAAAAGCACTGGATAGGATTTATACCAAGCAACAGAAATAATGTTAGTCGCTGAACAAATATAGAAAAAGCACTAATTACAGAGGCAGTGTTTACACAACAGGAAATATACTGCAGGAGAGAAATCTCAAAGCTACAAGGTGGCATGGATCCCAAAGAATAAAAATCTGTTAAAAAACTTAAGGAAAAAAAATCTCAACATTATTGTAAATAAATGCACATCAGACTACGCTTGACATTTGCCAAAGCTACCTTTAGCTCCAGAAAACCTCCTAACATGATGTTTACTTAGTCTGAGAAATGAAAGGAGAGGCAGATGGCTTCCTGAAAACGGGAGTATTTTATCAAAACCTTTTTGTCTCAGTCACTTCTGAACTTACCAGTTACTAACCTGCAAGCATTAATAGGCTACAACGGCTACGAGGGCTGTGCCACTTTGCTCAAATGGCTATTTGCTCAAGCAGATCATAATCCAATCTGCTTGTACTTATCATGGTGGCACAGTGGTTAGCACTGATGCATCACAGCTCCAGGGACGTTGGTTCAATTCTGGCCTCGGGTGACTGTCTGTGTGGAGTCTGCACGTTCCCCCAGTGGGTCTGCGTGGGTTTCCTCCACCCGGGTACTCCAGGTTCCTCCCACATTCCAAAGAAGTGAAGGTGAGGTGGATTGGCCAAGCCAAATTGTCCCTTAGTGTCCAAAAGGTGTGGTGGGGTTACTGAGATAGAGTGGGGGTGTGGGTTTAAGGGCCAGTGCAGACTCGATGGGACAGCACGGTAGCACAGTGGTTAGCACAGTTGCTTCACAGCTCCAGGGTGCCAGGTTCGATTCCTGGCTTGGGTCACTGTCTATGCGGAGTCTGCGCATTCTCCCCATATTGTGTGGGTTTCCTCCGGGTGCTCTGGTTTCCTCCCACAGTCCAAAGATGCGCAGGTTAGGTGGGTTGGCCATGCTAAATTGCCCTTAGTGTCCAAAAAATGGTTAGGTGGGGTTACGGGGACAGGGTGGAGGTGTGGGGATAGAGTGGAGGTGGTGGGGATAGGGTGGATGTATGGGCTTAGGTAGGGTGCTCTTTCCGAGGGCCGAATGTTCTCCTTCTGCAGTGTAAATTCTATAATTCTATGATTGGCCTCCATCTGCACTGTAGGGATTCTGTGATTCTATGTCTATTCTATCCAAGTGAAGTAGTTTCAGAACAATCAGGAGCACGAGGAACCCCAGCCCACGGTTATCAATAGCAACTTTGGGGCCAGAGGAAGATCAAATCTGGGATCTTCCTATTGTGAACTGCTTTAGCCTGGATGTAGCTACATTGGTGTTGCTCATCCACACAAATGGAAAATACTCCATCGCACTCCTGACTTCAGCCATTGGGTAGTGGGTGAGCTGAAGGGGTCAGGTGAGCCTCTCTTTGTAACAGGCAGCGGAAAAATCAATGTAGGGAAACACTGTTAGTGAAATGAGACAGGAAAAGAAACAGGCTGCAAAAAGCAGGAGCAACAGGAGACAGACTGCTGACTGAGAAAATCACACAAGTGCGGAAATTTTCAGGAATTCATACTTTTGGTCTTGTTTATAATAAAGATATCATGCTGTATATTTATTTTCCCTTTATGTGGGTACCAAACATAATGGTGGCACACTGCCAATCATTATGTATTGATATTCACCATTAAGGTTGTCGTGTAGTCGTATCAGGACAGATGACATGGATGAAGTCTACAATGCAGAATGAAATGTCAGGGCACACAATAGACTGTGACGGTGTGTATAAGCAGTGCTTACCATCAGGGTCCTCAGCCGGCTGGATGCTCATGTAAGGCTCTCCTTTCTCCATCCGTGACTGCCGTTGACGACTCTCTTCCTCAAGTGCTGCCTCAGCCCGGCTTTTTGCATTAATGTAGGCAAGATAGGCAGGAGAGTTATGATACGCTTTCATGGCTTCATTGTACTCGACCTGAAAATAGAAGCAAACCCCATAAAGTGGGAACAACCAAATGCAGCACACCAAATGCATTATTCCTAAAGACTATCATTCAACTCTAAGGTCTTCTACCAATCGCCAAGTACAGGAGAGGTGACAGCTTATGTGCTCTCAGGCCATCTCGGACCGTGACTCTCCCAACATTCTCCCTCTTTCGACAAGATTTCTGGTTGGCCTTCAATTAACAAAATCAGTAATTCGCTGTGTGGGGAATCACAGGCAGGAAAATGTGCATGGTAGCATCTTGTACTGCAGGCAGCCAGGCTCAAGGTTTTGCAAATGCATTCGAAGCAGAGAAGATTCATTTGACTCATTCTTGGAACAAGGGACTTATCTGATGGAAAAAGGTTGAACTGGTTGAGCCTATACATCCAGTGGAAATGAGAAGAATGAGAAGTGATCTTACTGAAACATATAAGATCCTGAAGCGATTTAATAGGGTGGATGTTTCTTCCTGTGGGAGAGATTAGAACTAATCTCTAATTAACTAATTAGAACAAAAAGAGCTCATTTTTAGCATTTTTCTTCTTCAGAGGGCAGTGGAGCAGAGTTAGACAAATCTTTGACAGACAAGGGAGTAGAGGGTTCAGCGAAAGTGGAGTTGAGAACACAACTAGATCAGCCATGGTCTTATCGAATGGCAGAGCAGGCTCCAAGGGCTGAATGGGCTCCTCCTACTGCTGTTCCTACTGATAAATAGCACTGAAAATAAATTATGTGATCACACATGGGGAGACATGATTTGGGGTGACATCTGAAATGACATTTTCCCATTTAGAACAATAAAAGATTGAAAGGGTTTTCAAAATGCTTTTCATGTAATACTCATTGTCTATATTTGTAAAATGTTGCCAAGCAATAAAAAAATGTTAAAGCTTCATGTTTCATTAGCTTAGATTAAACAAGTTCAAATAGAAGCGCCATAACGGTTCCCTTTAGCTTCACACAGGCAAAACATGTATAAAAGAAAGGGCGGCACGGTGGGTCACTGTCCATGTGGAATTTGCACATTCTCCCCGTGTTTGCGTGGGTTTCGCCCCCCACAGCCCAAAGATGTACATAAAAACACGAGGGTAGCCAGGGAAAGGGTTGGCCCACTGAAGGATAGGCAAGGGAATCTATGTGTGGAGCCAGAGGAAATGGGCGAGGTACTAAATGAATACTTTGCAGCAGTATTCACCAAAGACAAGGAATTGGTGGATGTTGAGTCTGGAGAAGGGTGTGTAGATAGCCTGGGTCACATTGAGATCCAAAAAGACGAGGTGTTAGGCGTCTTGAAAAAAATTAAGGTAGATAAGTCCCCAGGGCCTGATGGGATCTACCCCAGAATACTGAAGGAGGCTAGAGAGGAAATTGCTGAGGCCTTGACAAAAACTTTTGGATCCTCACTGTCTTTAGGTGATGTCCCAGAGGACTGGAGAATAGCCAATGTTGTTCCTTTGTTTAAGAAGGGTAGCAAGGATAATCCAAGGAACTACAGGCCGGTGAGCCTTACGTCAGTGGTAGGGAAATTATTGGAGAGAATTCTTTGGGACAGGATCTACTCCCGTTTGGAAGCAAATGGACATATTAGTGAGTGACAGCATGGTTTTGTGAAGGGGAGGTCGTGTCTCACTAACTTGATAGAGTTTTTCGAAGAGGTCACAAAGATGATTGATGCAGGTAGGGCAGTGGATGTTGTCTATATGGACTTCAGTAAGGCCTTTGACAAGGTCCCTCATGGCAGACTGGTACAAAAGGTGAAGTCACACGGGGTCAGGAGTAAGCTGGCAAGGTGGATACAGAACTGGCTAGGTCATAGAAGGCAGAGAGTAGCAATGGAAGGGTGCTTTTCTAATTGGAGGGCTGTGACTAGTGGTGTTCCACAGGGATCAGTGCTAGGACCTTTACTGTTCCCAGTATATATAAATGATTTGGAGGAAAATGTAACTGGTCTGATTAGTAAGTTTGCAGACGACACAAAGGTTGCTGGAATTGCAGATAGCGATGAGGACTGTCACAGCATACAGCAGGATTTAGATCATTTGGGCGGAGAGATGGCAGATGGAGGTTAATCCGGACAAACGTGGGGTAATGCATTTTGGAAGGTCTAATGCAGATAGGGAATATACAGTGAACGGTAGAACTCTAAAAGTATTGAAAGTCAGAGAGATCGAGGTGTACAGGTCCACAGGTCACTGAAAGGGGCAACACAGGTGGAGAAGGTAGTCAAGTAGGCATACGGCATGCTTACCTTCATTGGCCGGGGCATTGAGCATAAGAATTGACAAGTCATGTTGCAGTTGTATAGAACCTTAGTTAGGCCACACTTGGAGTATAGTGTTCAATTCTGGTCGCCACACTACCAGAAGGATGTGGAGGATTTAGAGAGGGTGCAGAAGAGATTTACCAGGATGTTGCCTGGTATGGAGGGCATTAGCTATGAGGTGCGGTTGCATAAATTCGGTTTATTCGCACTGGAACGACGGAGGTTGAGGGGCGACCTGATAGAAGTCAACAAAATTATGAGGGGCAGAGACAGAGTGGATCATCAGAGGCTTTTTCCCAGGGTAGCAGAGTCAATTGCTAGGGGGCATAGGTTTAATGTGCAAGGGGCAAAGTTTAGAGCAGATGTACGAGGCAGGTTTTTTTACACAGAGGGTAGTGGGTGCCTGGAACTCGCTGCCGGAGGAGGTGGTGGAAGCAGGGACGATAGTGACATTTAAGGGGCATCTTGATAAATACATGAATAGGATGGGAATAGAGGGATACGGACCCCGGAAGTGTAGAAGATTAGTAGTTTAGTCGGGCAGCATGGTCGGAACGGGCTTGGGGGCCAAAGGGCCTGTTCCTGTTTCTTTGTTCTATGTGCAGGCTAGGTGGAGTGGCCACATTAAATTGCCTCTTAATTGGAAAAATTAATTGGGTACTCTAAATTTATTTGAAAAAACATGTGTAAAAGGAAAGTACAATGTTTTGAGAGATCAGCATAAACCATAGATAACTATAGGGCAGCACGGTAGCATTGTGGATAGCACAAATGCTTCACAGCTCCAGGGTCCCAGGTTTCGATTTCGGCTTGGGTCACTGTCTGTGCAGAGTCTGCACATCCTCCCCGTGTGTGCCTGGGTTTCCTCCGGGTGCTCCGGTTTCCTCCCACAGTCCAAAGATGTGCAGGTTAGGTGGATTGGCCATGATAAATTGCCCTTAGTATCCAAAATTGTCCTTAGTGTTAGGTGGGGTTACTGGGTTATGGGGATAGGGTGGAGGTGTTGATCTTGGGTAGGGTGCTCTTTCCAAGAGCCGGTGCAGACTCGATGGGCCGAATGGCCTCCTGCTGCACTGTAAATTCAATCTATAAAGGAAACTGAACCTTTACCATGTGCTTAGCAACAAAACCTCCTGGGCCAAGAGGAAGAAGGATCAAATTAATTTTCTGTTAAGGAAGTTTGTTTGAAGAGAAACAAATATTTTCATGTTTTCATACAGTTTATTCTCCAAATTAATCAATTGTTTTGCAAAGGTTTCTTCCCATTCTGTCCAAGACCTTGACATCGCTCAAAACTGTCTTAAAAGTGGGTAGCACTCGTGTGCGCAGATATTAATCTCGGGAATATCTTCTGACAGAAGAGCAGAGCATGGGGAAGACAACACAAGCATTGGCTGGAATGGTCTGTTACCAAAAAAAGCTCATGGTTTCCTCATCGTGAAAGTGAGTGTTCAAATTCAGACTGATGGACTGAAAGTCTGAACTCTGAATGAAGACTGATAATCTTCCTCAAAACTGCCCAGGATTGAGTGAAGACTAATAATCTTCCTCAAAGCTGCCCAGGATTGAGTGAAGACTGATAATCTTCCTCAAAGCTGCCCAGGATTGAGTGAAGACTGATAATCTTCCTCAAAGCTGCCCAGGATTGAGTGAAAACTGATAATCTTCCTCAAAGCGATGGCTGAGAATCTGAAATGCCAAAAGGCATAGCAGAAGTCCAGTTGTGGGTGGATAGGAGAAAAAAAGAGGGAATTAAAGCTGAATGTCTGGGGCAGATTTACTCTCTATCCTCCCAGTGTTGTATCTGGCTTGAAAGTTTTGATGGATATATGGAGGAAGCTTTACATTGTGTTGAACCATGTTGTATCTCAGCTGTGGTCACAGGGTGAATAAACATTCTAATTCGCAATACTGTCAATCCTCAAGTCAAGAATATCACCCACACCCAAAGAAAATAGAAACGGACAACAAACCTATATGATTAACACTATCAACCAGATGCATTTTATGGTCACTGAAAGGAATCCTTTCCTGTTTTACCTTTTCTGCTTCATAGTCATTCAGATATTCCTGCTTTTCCTCATCTGTGAGATCCCGCCACATTCCACCGATGATTTTCCCTATTTCCCACAGCTTCAGATCAGGATTGGAGGCCTTAACCTGGTCCCATACCTAAAACGTAATAAGGAGACTTATTTACAGAGCTAATACAGTAATAGAATTATCACACTGTCGACCAGACAGTTTCTGGGTATAGTACAACCAACACCCGAATGTACTTACTACAGTTAGGCATTAATAAGGGAGTTCTGTGATTAGTACTCCTACAAATCACTTTTTATGAAAAAGTATTTTTTAAATTTAAATTTAAGCTGCAGCTCTTGGTGACATCATCGGTGGAAGCTGGCTGGGAGGAGTTAGTGCGTTTGAGAATGCAAAGGAGCTGATGTCCCACACGGATGCAAATGGAATGACGAATGATTATTGAATGGCAGTAAATCCCAGTAATGTATATTCAGCTGGTCACACAGCCGGACTCAGTAACTCATCCAAGTTAACAACTAGCACAGTCTTAAATAAGGACAGAAAGAGGAAAAGGGAAAAAAATTAGATCTCAATCTTTAAAGATGTAAATTGTTTAATATAAAATTGCACCTATGGGACAGTTGCTTTTAAACTAGGCGGCAACAAGTTACAGACCAGGATTTATTGAAGTTCCAATGTTTTCTAGAAAGATTTCCAGTTAGTAATGTATTACAGCCTCCACCTAGTACAGGACGTCAGGTCTTTACATAAATAATAATGAACATCCAACAGGAGGTACAAACAGTAACGTAATCCCAGTCCATGCTAGAAACATTAGCCAGTGAAAGGCTATCAATACAACAGCATCTTTCCTCCACATGTCTTGTGTAATCGGGCTAGGTTTAGTCAGGTGAATGGATGCTACAGTAGATACTGTGATACAATGCTGCAGATACTGTACCTTTCTGCTGTAACGCATGTAGGGCATCAAGGGCTTGTCTGGGGGCTTTGGGGGTTTTGGAATTGTGATGCCTGACGATGCCTGCGGGGAAACAAAACGTGTCACATTATCTTGCACTTGAAGGAGGAAAGGAATTGCTCTTAATATCAAATTGTCATTAGTTAACATGAAATAAAGTCTAAAGATCAATGAGAACATGAATGCTATTTGGATCCAGGTGGGACTGCCCTGGTTCAGATTTGAAATACATATTTTAAAAGCTAATCTTTGGACACTGTGAATGAGACAAAGGAAGGATTGAATACTGAAGTTCAGGGCGGCACGGTGGCGCAGTGGTTAGCACTGCTGCCAACAGCACCGAGGACCCGGGTTCAATCCCAGCCCTGGGTCACTGTCCGTGTGGAGTTTGCACATTCTCCCCGTGTCTGCGTGGGTCTCAGCCCCACAACCCAAAAAGATGTGCAGCATTGGTGGATTGGCCACACTAAATTTCCCCTTAATTGGAAAAAAATAATTGGGTACTCCAAATTTATAAAAGAAAAAAAAAGTTAAAAGAAAAAAATGAATACTGAAGTTCTTTTTTGCAAGGTTGAATTTAGGGATGTTGAATCAACATAAAAGACTGCTGGGGGGAACTATGCTGATCAAATAAACACTTCCTAGAACTGGTTTGAGCTTGAACAAACTTGTTTTCTATTCACAAAGAGACATAAAAGCTGCAGCTCCCTCCTATCACTTGTGATAAAATCATATACAAATAAGGCGTTTATCAAACACTTCAAAATTAAGATAAACGGAAATATAGGTTTGTGAAGTGACTGGAGTTAAACTCACAACGCTAAATCGGACAGGTTTTTGCTAGTGAAAGGATATTAATGATATGGAGTATGGACAGTTGATGAAAATAGGACACATGTCACTGACAGAACAGACAAGAGAGGCTTTGCAAACTCATTCATGGGAAGGTGGGTGTCATTGGCTGCAGGATCAACTCGGTGAAAGACGCTCTTTGGTCTGCCCTAAACTTGATGATCTTCCAGTGCAAACAATTGTCCGTCCTCGACCGAGCACATTCTAAGGTCCAGGACTACGTGCTGAGGGACGCAGTTAAGCTTGGGGCATCGGCTGCCAAGGTGCAATGCGGAAAGGCCACTGTGTAAGGCCTTTCAGCAAACATAGAGATGGTAACCGTGTAAAACCCCTCGGGCTGTGTGCTTAATCCTAACTGTATTGAAGCACCTCAGAGTGCAACGTGACTGATGTACATAGTTGCACTCCCTGTAATGAAAATATTGAAATTTTAGTAATGTTTTCATTACTGAATTGAAGCCGTTCTTGACTTGTGGAGACAATGTGAATATCATTGCACTTCCCTGTTATAATGTTAAATGCCTGATAATGTCTCTTTCAGATATTTTATGAATAAAGTACAGTTTTGCAAAAACAAAAGGGCGTTGCTGGCTAGGCCAGCACTAACTGCCCATCCCGAATTTCCCTTGAGGTGGTGGTGAACTGCTTCTTGAACCACTGAATGACGTTCCCCTGTTCCAATGCAGTTGGCACAAGCACCATGTCACATCTTTGCCATTCAAGAGTGCAGCTAATCATTCCAGAAAACTAGGCTGAAAGTGGAATAAGTGTTGCAATGTTCTGTTACCTAATCAGAAATTCTGATGGCATCAAATCAGACAGAAAATCTGGCCACAGCTCAGACCCAAATATTTTCATGAACATAGTTCCAGTCAAGGACCTGTCTGTACTTTGTCATTCAGGGCATGCGAAAATATGCAAACCTGGATATTTTAAACAGGGCTGTGACAACTCAGCAGAACTGCACTCTTGATGCCAAATAAAACAGATTCACTCCAGGATGTCAGTATTTTAAGACCTGAATAATTCATCTGAATCTGTGGGATGGTGTGGTGCAGAGATGGAAGAATAGACATGTAAATGACGTCTATGTTATAAAAATTTGTCACAACTGGTCAATGCTTGTGTTTATGCTTCACCAATCCTCATTCCACCCGTGAATCTGTAATCTAACCACATCAGCAAATTCTTCTATTCCTTTCCTCCTCATGTTCTTATCTAGTCATCTTTCTCAAAGACTCCTTGTGGGAATATGCCCCACATTCCTACCATCCAAATCTTTCTCCTGAATTCTCCTGCACATTAGAGCTGCCCACAATGGACCCAAGCCCAGTATGTATTTTATTATTTTCCTTTCATTCCTCTTAGGCCTGCTTTCCCATTGCTAAGCCTCTTTCCATCTCTTCCCTCTCAGGTAGTCCAGCCCTTCACCCATACCCCCCAAAAATCACTACCATAATCATTCAGCAGTCCTCCACCTTTCTACTTCCCGACTCCATCCCAAACCTGACTTCATCTGAGGTACAGCTGCCCTCGAGGACTCTCCGGTATCCTTGGAAGGGCCGATTGAGGTAATCATTGCCATGTCCTCAGATAGAACCATAGAACGGTTACAGTGTAGAAAGAAGCTTTCAGCCCATCATGTCTGTGCCAGCTAAAAGGAGAAAAAAAAGCTAGCCACACATTTTAATCCCACTTTCCAGCAGCTAGTCCATAGCTTTCCAGGTTACAGCACTTCAGATGCAGATCCAGGTACCTTTTAAATGGGAGGAACATTTCAGCCTCAGCCACCAATTCAGGCAATAAACCCCAGACGCCCACCACCCTCTGGATGAAAAGGTTTTCTCTCATCCTTCTACTTCTACTAATCATCTTCATTCTATGCCCCCTGGTAATTGACCCCCTCACCTGGGGGAAATAGGCCCCTCATAATTAGGGGCTGTTTAGCTCACAGGGCTAAATCGCTGGCTTTGAAAGCAGACCAAGGCAAGCCAGCAACATGGTTCGATTCCTGTAACAGCCTCCCCGAACAGGCGCCGGAATGTGGCGACTAGGGGCTTTTCACAGTAACTTCATTTGAAGCATACTCGTGACAATAAGTGATTTTCATTTTCATAATTATGTACAGTTCAATTAGGGCATCCCTCAGCCTCCTCTGTTCCCCCCTCAGCCTCCTCTGTTCCCCCCTCAGCCTCCTCTGTTCCCCCCTCAGCCTCCTGTGTTCTAAGGAAAACAACCCGAGTCCACCTAGTCTTTCCTCAGAGCTGCAATTTTCAAGAATTGCCAACGTTCTTGTCAATCTCCTCTGCATTCTCTCCAGGGCAATTATGTTGATCCAGTAATGTGGTGGCCAAACTGCACATCAAACTCCAAATATGGCCAAACCAGGTTTGATACAGTTCTACCATTATATCTCTGCTTTTGTATTTAATACCTCACCAATAAAGGAAAGCATTCGATGTTTTCTTTACTACCTTAACAGCCTATTCTGCTACATTCAGGGACCTGAAGACATGCACTCCCAGGGTCTCTCACTTCTTCAACCTCTCTCAATATCCTCCCATTTATTAAGTATTGCCTTGCTTTGCTTACCCTCCTCAAATACATTATTTCACACTTTTGGTGTAACCTTAACTGCCCCACCCTGCACTCTCACTGAAATACTTGCCCAGCCTGCACATTGGGAGCTAATCTGGCTGATCTCTTCCCATCCCAAGCATCTCCCTCAGTCCTGTGAGCACTGCCAGTGGACTGGCTATCACCATTCCTCCCGGCCTCTCCCTCCAGAATATCCGTTTAGTTGCGACAAGGCCGATGCCATCTTATGTGCCTAGTGTGGATGAATACCCTGATACCATGACCTGGATGGAAACTTTGTTGATGGGTGATGACAACTTCCCCTAAATGAAGTCCCTCCAGCTGGTGATATAATTCACCACTTGCCTTGGGCACATCATTACAGTGGCAGTGTGCTCCTCATCATCAAATCACACCATTGTCTATCTATGAAATGAAAAAATGAAAATCGCTTATTGTCACGAGTAGGCTTCAATGAAGTTACTGTGAAAAGCCCCTAGTCGCCACATTCCGGCGCCTGTCCGGGGAGGCTGGTACGGGAATCGAACCGTGCTGCTGGCCTGTTTGGTCTGCTTTAAAAGCCAGCGATTTAGCTCAGTGAGCTAAACCAGTATCTCCCTACTCCTCCGGCATCTGTTCATCCTTCCGTGTCTCCATAAAAATCCTTGGGCTCATCTATCCTCTCAACCACCATGTCAAGTTCCTCACTTAGACATCCTTTCTGCTTTCCTTTCACAGTTTCTGCATTGAACAATGACTTTGCTTCTTTACCCCATTTACACTTATTAGCCAAGCAGTATGTGGCTGTCTTATTCTTCTTAACAACAGGCGTCATCTCCTCACACTTCCTAACGTTTTTGCCACGGCAAGATTTTTTAATGTCTTATTGCATTTTGTCTTCCTTTATAGGACTGCAAGTTTTGAAATTGCACTTCCAATTCCCGGACTCCAAGTCATTTAGTCATGCGTTTTGAGAACAGTCAGAGCAGCAGCAATCTTGTAGAATGCTCCTTCTCACCTTCTGATAGCCAGTCTTCAATAGGCCACTTTTCAATAGGCACTAATCACTTGGAATTGATTTGAAAGAAAAAATCTCCTTTTCATTTCTAGTTGAAGTGAAGCCCACCCACCTCCACGTCAAAGGATGGGTGCTCAGAATTTAATTTTGAGATTCTCCGAATTGAGGGCCAGTCAAAGTTGCTCTTCAACGCTTGCTATTTTAATTAAAAATTTTAAAGTTTGATAGTTACCTTCTCCCTGCCGATTATACTCGAAGCACGTGGAGTTCCATTGTGGAATGGGGCCGTAGGGCCACAGGAATCCTATTTATAAACACAAGTCATGTATTTTGTTACACAAGTTGGAAATGGATAATAAATCACATTGAGAAAAAGGCATTTGTTAACATTATCAAATAAATCTAGTTAAAACACTTTATAATTCAACTTTGTTCCCAACTTGGCTTCTAAGTTTGATTTCAAATTATTTTTCAAACATATAGATGACAAGAGTTGCCACCAGATGGTAGTCATGGGCGGTTTAGAACAACATAATAAGCTTGTTCAAACTTTGTGTGATTTCTCTTTTTGTTTTGGTCGCCCTCACCAAACCCATAAAACAACTGAGCCTGATTAATTAGTCATTGGAATTTAAGCCCCAACGAGCACCATGAATCATTTGGTGTGTTTAAGAGCACGTTTCTCAAATGTAAATTAAATTGGCCTTTCACTGCAAACACAATGTTGTATTATTTTTCTGTGGGAGGATTTTCACAGCACTTTCTTCTTCCTTTGAAAGAAAAGGATGTTGATTTAAAGTTTAATATTTCAGTGAAAGGGCAGCACGGTGGCCTAGTGGTTAGCACAGCTGCCTCACGGCGCTGAGGTCCAAGATTCAATCCCGGCTCTGGTTCACTGTCCGTGTGGAGTTTGCACATTCTCCCCGTGTCTGCGTGGGTTTCACACCCACATCCCAAAAATGTGCAGGGTAGGTGGATTGGCCACGCTAAATTGCCCCCTAATTGGAAAAAATAATTGGGTACTCTAAATTTATAAAGAAAAAGAAAAAAATATATTTCAGTGAGTGAAAGGATGGCCCTTTCTCAGTTCTCTCGAACACGCCTGTCAGTCAGTGAAGAATGTGTGGGTTATGCTGATTTCTTATAATCCAATTTCAATATTCAAAAATCAAGCCCACTAAGATGGTCCAAAAGCTAGTCACTTTTAAACTTATTTACCCACAGTTGAATTAAAAATGACTGAATAATTTAAGGGAAATTTGCAAACCCCAGCTATTTAAGAAATATATCCATTTTTGGAAATCACGCATTTGCTGTTCTGTTGGCATATTTCTGCTAGATTCCCATTTGAAATCCTGGGTTTTACCTGTCGGATTGTCATCTATGTTGACAGGTGCTCGCTGCAGTCACAATGGGATTGGTTTGTTGTGACGTGGGGAAATCATACTGAATTAAATGTTGCTGGTCACACATTTTCATATGCCACCAGGTTGTCACCATGATAATGGTTTTACATTTTAACTTTGCACAACCTTCGAGAGAAGAACTAATAATAAAATAAATATTAATAAAAGTATCCATTTATCTGGCTTATTGGACCAAAGAGAAAGAATGGGGATTCCGACGCGCTCCATTGGTTTTTAACGTCGGCATTAAATACATACACTATAAAATGTAAATTCAGAAACAAGAGAGAGCAAAGCATATTCACTGAATGAGGAATGTGAGTCTCATCTCTGCTCCCCAGTTAAGTGCCTGATCGGTGGATGGCATGGTGGCGCAGTGATTAGCACTGCTGCCTCATGGCGCCGAGGACCCGGGTTCAAACCTGACTCCCTGTCCATGAGGCATTTGCACATTCTCTCCGTGTCTGTGAGGGTTTCACCCCCACAACCCAAAGATGTGCAGGGTAGGTGAATAGGCCAAGCTAAATTGCCCCTTAATAGGAAAAAAAATCGAATTGGTACTCTAAATTTTAAAAAAAGTGCCTGATCGGTATTCAATTTAGTGGGCCTTTCCAAGAAGAGATGGCGTGGGTCTCTCGCCAGCACCCCAGCTGGCAGGCGAGACCCCATCGATTATGTTGAATCCGAGAGCACACCATTAACTCCAGCAGGGAGTTTCCAAGCTTTTTAATCTTGATGCAATCTGCAGATAAGATTAAAATGTGAACTCACAGGGAGTGGATGAGGCAAATAGTTAGATGGATTCATTCAAAGGGAAATTAGATAAGCATACAAAGGAGAAAAGAACAGGTTATTTTGACAGAATGAGATAAAGAGGGGAGGGATGGCATTCCTGTGCAGCAAACACTAGTACACACTATGCTGTAAATACATTGTATATCACCGAGCCTTGGGGCAAATTATACAAACTTTAAGTCCAACTTGAGGCTTACTAATACAAACAGATTTTGATGTTCTTATTAATTATTTTAATTAGTTCCTTTCACTAATGAGGAAATATAATCCTTTTCAATTCTCCTGGGATAAAGAAATTGAAACATCACAAACTAGGCACGAAGATGCAAACCCAGATTAGAAGAGTTGCAAAAGTGTTACATTGCTGAGGTGCAAGGAACCTCCAGCCCGAGAAAGTAATTTTAAGAGGGAAACAGGCAAGGCAAAATAATAGCACCTCGTTTAGAAATGCGCGACCCCAGAGCCAGATACAAGGTTTTGGAAATATCAATGACTGAAATACTGACAAAGAAACAGTATGTTGGCAGATGACAAACTCACCACCCATTTCCAGAACCAAAAAATCATCACAGATTAAGTGGGAACTTTCAAAGCGATGGATAATTAAAATTCAGAAAGTATCAATTTGCAATAGCATGATGAATAAAAGGAGAAGAGGATCACTCACAAAGAAGAATGCAAGGTTATCCTCAAGCAAGGCACACTGGCAGTAAAAGAAATGGGGACTGATGGGTGCCAGTATGCTGTACAAGATATGGATTCAATTTAAAAGGTACACATTTTTAGGATTGTAAGGATAGAGGAGCCATGGAGTACAGAAATATTCTGACAGATTAGGCTAGCATTAAATTTGATGTTGGGCTGAATATTCAAAAAGGGGGGTAAGATCTTTTGGTAAGAGCATTAAGATCAGAGTTGGAAAAAATAAACCAAACCAAGAAAGGTTCTCTTTAGGAGAATTAGCAAGAATAATTGGAATGGAATTTCCTTCAATTAAACATTAGGAAGACAAAAGACATGGGTTTATGGTCCTCACTACAAACCTCATTGCCTGTCCATAGATTGTCCCTGTCCAAGGCATCTGCCCAAGACTTTAGCAGACTGCTTGCAACCTGTATTATATTTGACTTGGCACAGTATCTGTACCATCAGCACGAGTGCCATTTCTACTCTATCATCTCAGAAGCTCAAATCCACCCGGCTCTGCGTGCCTTCTCATCCATGCTTTGTTCCCTCTAGACTTGACTATTCCAATGCTTGCATGGGCAGCCTCCCATCTTTGGATAAAGGTCAGTCCAGCCAAAGTAACTGGCACCAAGTCCTATTCACCCATCACCCCAGTGATTACTGACCTACACTGGCTCTTATTCTGGTTTTCAAATCCCTCCTTGGTCTCGCACCTTATCATCTTTGTAACCTCCTCTAGCCGTACAACACTGAGATTCTTGTGCTCCTCTAATTCTGTCCTCTTGCTCGTCGCCAGTCTTAATTATTCCACCAGTCAGCCGTGCTTTCAACAGCTATGGCCCCAAGCTGTGGAATTCCCTCCAGTTTTAATTGTGAAATTATAAGCATTGGTAAAAGCTGACATCTTCAGATTCAAGATTCCAGCTTCAATTTGAGAGATAGAGATGGCTAATGAGTAGGCCAAGATCTTTGGAGTAGCAGAACCTAGCATTGCTTAAAGCAAACAAACGGGGAGGAATCCAAATGCTGCTGAAACAGGATGGATTACGAAGAACAATGAACAATACAGTACACGAACAGGCCCTTCGGCCCTCTTAGCCTGCGCCGACCATGGTGCCTGCTTAAACTAAAACCATCTGCACTTACGGAGTCCGTATCCTTCCATTCCCGTCCTATTCATATATTTGTCTCGATGTCCCTTAAATGCCGCTATTGTACCTGCTTCCACCCCCACCCCAGGCAGCGCGTTCCATATATTTACCACCCTGTGTAAAAAACTTGCCTCGCACATCAGTTCTAAATTTTTCCCCGTGCACTTTAAACCTCTGTCCTCTAGTAATTGACTCTCCTACCCTACGAAAGAGCATCTGCCTATCCACCCTGTCCATGCCACTCATAATCTTCTATACCTCTATCAGGTCGCCTTTCAACCTCCGTCATTCCAGTGAGAATAGACCATGTTTATCTAACATTACACATAAAGCCAACACTGCCAAAATTAGACTAATTAATCGCACAAACATCATTCAACAGTGTCTTCTACTACTCATGTGAATTTTTGAAAATGGCCACAGAAACCCGGTTGACACAAAGCCCACACCACATGGTATCTCTTGTACTGAGCCCATAGCCCAAAATTATATTTTAGCCTTTGTTGAAGAGAACTAACTCTTGAAAGCATACAGATAACAACACAGAGTTGCAACAAAACAGAGCCAGTTAAATGTGTTAAGCCAGTTAAGTGTAGTTAAATCAATGTCAACAAGGCAGGCTACAACAGCTACCACATCCTATCCTCATGCCTTAAGTTTAACTTCATAACATTTAAGTTTTTGTAAACTTACTTTAGTTTTAATCTTACATTTTGCCACTAAATATGGCACTTTTTGTAAAGCTGAATACAAGATTGCATCTGTACGTGCTCACTGGCTGACCCGATTCCATTCCATACATAAAAGATTAACAAAGGAGGGAAAAATTAAAGTACGAGAGTAAGCTAGCTAGAAATATAAAAAGATAATGATAACTTTTATAGATATTTTAAAAAGAAAAGTTAACAAAGTGAGTACTGGTCCTACAGAAACTGAGCCTGGGGAACGAACAATGGAAAATAAGAAGGTGGCAGGGGGGGCACGGTAGCATTGTGGATAGCACAATCGCTTCACAGCTCCAGGGTCCCAGGTTTGATTCCAGCTTGGGTCACTGTCTGTGCGGAGTCTGCACATCCTCCCAGTGTGTGCGTGGGTTTCCTCCGGGTGCTCCGGTTTCCTCCCACAATCCAAAGATGTGCAGGTTAGGTGGATTGGCCATGCTAAATTGCCCTTAGTGTCCAAAATTGCCCTTAGTGTTGGGTGGGGTTACTGGGTTATGGGGATAGGGTGGAGGTGTTAACCTTGGGTAGGGTGCTCTTTCCAGGAGCCGGTGCAGACTCGATGGGCCGAATGGCCTCCTTCTGCACTGTAAATTCTATGAATGGAGCAGGTATTTTGCATCTGTCTACACTGTCTACACAAGTAACATCCCAGAAATAGCTGCAAATGGAAGCAAGGGAGGAACTCAGGAAAATTACAATCACCAGGGAAGTGATACTGAGCAAATTGTTGGAGCTGTGGGCTGACAGGTCCCCATGCCCTGATAAGACTTCATTCTAGGGTCTCAAAAGAAGTGACTAATGAGACAGTTGATGCGTTGGTTTTAATTTTTTAAAATTCCATAGATTCAGGGAAGTTTCCATTATATAGGAATATAACAAATGTAGCATTATATAGGAATACAACAAAGAAAGCAGGAAACTACAGCACGGGCAGCAGAAGCGGATAGTACTGTGGCTTCACAGCGCCAGGATCCCAGGTTCGATTCCCCGCTGGGTCAGTGTGTGGAATCTGCACGTTCTCCCCCTGTCTGTGTGGGTTTCCTCCGGGTGCTCCGGTTTCCTCCCACAGTCCAAAGATGTGCAGGTTAGCTGGATTGGCCATGTTAAATTGCCCTTAGTGTCCAAAAAGGTTAGATGGGGTTATTGGGTTACAGGGATAGGGTGGAAGTGAGGGCTTAAGTGGGTCGGTGCAGACTTGATGGGCCGAATGGCCTCCTTCTGCACTGTATGTTCTATGTGGGGCTGTTTAGCACACTAGGCTAAATCGCTGGCTTTTAAAGCAGACCAAGGCAGGCCAGCAGCACGGTTCGATTCCCGTACCAGCCTCCCCGAACAGGTGCCGGAATGTGGCGACTAGGGGCTTTTCACAGTAACTTCATTTGAAGCTACTCGTGACAATAAGTGATTTTCATTTCATTTTTCATGTTCTACAGGCAAATTAGCTCAACATAGAAGCCATTATTAAATATATAACTGGATGTGCAGAGTAGGTGGATTGGCCACGCTAAATTGCCCCTTAATTGGTAAAAATAATTGGGTAATCTAAATTTTTAAAAAATATATATATATAACTGGGCACTTAGATAAATTCAAGGTAATGATTTTCTGAGGGGGGACAGCCGCTTATGTAAGGGGACTACTAGCTGTCACATTTAGGAAATATACATAAAAAAGACCAAAATAACATTAGGAACAGGAATTAAACATATTTTCCCTATGCATAGATAAACAAAAACCTACAAAAGTCCCTCGGTAAAGAAATAACACTCTCCAAATTAGAGTGCAAACTACACATACAGATAATAATGGGGGAACAAAGGAAATGGAAAGAATATACAGAGAGGTAACATTTAGGTACTATGGAAAACAAACACGGCGAGATTGTGCACACCCCACACGGACAGTGACTCAGAGCCGGGATCGAACCTGGGATCTTGGTGCCGTGAGGCAGCAGTGTTAACCACTGTGCCACCGTGCTGCCCTTCTGTGCACAATTAATGCTAGCACCAGGTGAAAAAAATGGAAACTTCAACTCCCAATACTGACATTTCCCTCTTCTCCCAATGCAATGAATATAGGCCAGCATGAGGAAAAGTAAAAACAAGATATGGAGATTAACAATGCCATCATTTTTTTTAAAGCCTTGCAGTTCATAATATTCAGCAATCAAGACTCCCAAAGTTGTGGCTGAAACAAGCAGGCTTTAAAAGTCACAAAGGACATTCTGAGCACACACAGTTAAGATCGGAGTTTGTTTCATTGAAGTGGCCAGACACTGATTTTACTGCTTATTTCCAATATTTATTTTGAAACACATCGAACTCTTGCACGTTCCACTTTAAAAGACCCAAAGCAAAATCGGACACTCTGGAAATGCAGAGCAGATCTATCAACATCTGAAAATGGGAGAAATTGGTTATCATTTCAGCAAGAAATCTTTTATCGCTTCTTCGAAAGGACCCCAGTTGACGTGTCGCCTTTGCAGATGCTGACTGACATGCTCGGGATTTCCGGGACTTTCAATTCTATTTTAGATTTCCAACATTCAGACTTTGAGCTAGAATTGTTAAAATCTTGACGTTTGTCAACCCTACTATAATTATTGAAGCTACCAAAATGAACCTCTTGAGGCAGTGTTCCCAGAAAGCAATGCATTGTGAAAACTGGGTCCAATGCCAACCACCTCCTTTCTGTACTCCAAATCGCCAGATCAGCAGACTTAGCACAAACGCAATCCTGGCCTGGCCTTTAGGTTTTTTTTTTGTTGCAGTGCAATAGTTAATACTCCTACCGTGACCCGGCTGTTGGTGCCTGGGTTCCCTCCCAGCCTGTAGTTGTTGTAGGCCAGATGACTGTATGGATTGTATCCCACAAACCCTGGGGTGCTGGGCATTTGCTGATGGAAACAAATGAGACAAAACACGAATGAGAATGAGTTCAAACAAGAAACACATAAATGAAATGGTCAGCATACAAAAAAGTGGCAAAAATTCAAACAAGCTATGGTTGCGCATGGAAAAGCATATTTCTACTAACTGCACTAAACAGCGAACACCCCCCATTCTACTCTGAACATACAGGGTACCACAAAGCATATCTACCGCCTCTCTGGCAGCAACGTCTCCTGCCCAAGAGAGGGTTTTTCAAAATCAACGTCACCTTTGTAACCCTACCAATAATGTTCCCTTTTCCATTTCCACACACCTAATCAGGAATGCAAATCAGTATCTAAAATGGTATGAGAGAAGACAAGCCTCAAATGTCAGACATGAAACAGCACGATTCAAGCAGCTAAACCTTATCCTGTTCAGCTAAATATCAGTTACATCATTTAAGACGCTATGACTGGCAACTTTGAAACCGATCTTAATACAAATTACAATGCTTAACGAATGCCAAAAATGGTGACAACTGTATGGCACTACCCCATTTGGGTGTGATGTATCCTCCACTCAGACAAACAGTGAACATGATGGAAGCATGCACTGCTGTCACTGCTTCAGCATTTGAGTATATGAATTCATTATAGGTTTTGCACAACAGAACAGACCTGTTACTTAGGACCTCCAAGATATTTGGATGTGGACAAACCCAACATAAAATATCACAAAGAGTAAATGCCATCAATCAACTAATACGGTTCCTCTTATAAAAACCACCTGTGTGATGAAATGAAAAAAATGAAAATGGCTTATTGTCACGAGTAGGCTTCAATTAAGTTACTGTGAAAAGCCCCTAGTCACCACATTCCGGCGCCTGTCCGGGGAGGCTGGTACGGGAATCGAACCGTGCTGCTGGCCTGCTTGGTCTGCTTTAAAAGCCAGCGATTTAGCTGAGTGAGCTAAACCAGCCCCTTATAGCTGTGACTTACATATGCCAGAAAAGCATTTATTGAAACATTCTGATAAGGGAGGGACACTCTAAAAATGCTTTCAATCATGCAGGTGATGTATGGTGAACAGAAATCATAACACATTTTGCAATTCTTTTATTAATACTCAGCAGTAAAATTACAGTAATTGTAAAATAACCCAACATTTTCACTGACAGAGACAGGATTCAGATGCAAGGCCTCAACTAATTGGACATTGCTCTGTAACTGCCCACAAGGAAAGATGCAAAGCCGGGCTCGAGTGACTGATCTGAAGACATGCAAGGGGCATTCATTAAGCTCATGTTGAGTGTCCATGAACACACCCTGACTGTACACTTCTCGTTCAGAATTATCCCCACTAGTGACTTTTGAAGAGTTAAATAATGAAGGTTTCTCTTACCCTCCCATTTCTCACACAATGGTGTTTGTTTCAGACCTTTTGAATTACTCAGATAGATAACCTTTTAAGGTGAGGCTAACTATTATAACAACACTCTGAATGAAAGACCACAATGAGTTTTCAGCAGCAGCATTTCACTGGCGTCAGGTTTCAAAAGCAGCAAAACGATCTCAACTAAAAGATTATGAGGAGAGGTTGAGTAGACTGGGACTGTACTCGTTGGAATATAGAAGGATGAGGGGGGATCTTATAGAAACATTTAAAATTATGAAGGGAATAGATAGGATAGATGCGGGCAGGTTGTTTCCACTGGCGGGTGACAGCAGAACTAGGGGACATAGCCTCAAAATAAGGGGAAGTAGATTTAGGACTGAGTTTAGGAGGAACTTCTTCACCCAAAGGGTTGTGAATCTATGGAATTCCTTGCCCAGTGAAGCAGTTGAGGCTCCTTCATTACATGTTTTTAAGGTAAAGATAGATAGTTTTTTGAAGAATAAAGGGATTAAGGGTTATGGTGTTCGGGCCGGAAAGTGGAGCTGAGTCCACAAAAGATCAGCCATGATCTAATTGAATGGCGGAGCAGGCTCGAGGGGCCAGACGGCCTACTCCTGCTCCTTGTTCTTATGTTCTTAAAGCCACGCGGATTATAACACTCAATACATTCATCTGAACTCCCCCTTAATCATTCTGTATTTAATGAAAATACAGGACCCAACATTGTTGACTGATTTAGGCTACTGTGCAAGTTCCAATTCCGGATTGTACATATGTCTGGTTTATGAGTGTCAGCAGGCGGAAGCTGCCAATACCAATTCTCAGCCCAAATGTTAAAAGATTATTAACTATTAAATGCTGTTATTTAACTTGCAGCCAAAGTCACAGGAAATTGAAAAAAAAGATACACCTTCAATAACTTATGCATTATTCTTTCTGAGTATCTAAACCATAATCATCATACACAATCTCTCAACATATTGTTCACTTTTATCATTTCACACATATGGTTGAATTATTTTGCATTAAGCAACAAGGCATGAGGCACCGCAAGTTTAAAGTGTTCCTCGGTCTATCATCCCTCACATAAATGAACGTGCAGTTCAATCCCTGTCCCACAAATAGCTGCCAATAGCAATGCCATGTTACTTTGCTTCTGGTTAATGTGCAGCTGACACACAGTATTGGCTTAGAATAAGCATCATTTGTACACCCTAAATGTTTACTATATTACACAAAATATATTCTCTATTACTAACCAGTGTAGTACCTGTCACACATTGCTTATTAATCATATTCAGTTTCAAATTTAACACCAAGTTTTATAGTCAGGCCTAAATATCACACATTTGACTGAAACACACAATATGAACAGGTATAGTCACAGCTTGACATCTGCATACACCGATACGCGTGCAGTGTCTGTGCAGCTTGACGTCTGTATACACCGATACGCGTGCAGTGTCTGTGCAGCTTGACGTCTGTATACACCGATACGCGTGCAGTGTCTGTGCAGCTTGACGTCTGTATACACCGATACGCATGCAGTTTCTGTGCAGCTTGACGTCTGTATACACCGACATGCGTGCAGTTTCTGTGTAGCTTGACGTCTGTATACACCGACATGCGTGCAGTTTCTGTGCAGCTTGACGTCTGTATACACCGACATGCGTGCAGTTTCTGTGCAGCTTGACATTTGTATACACCGATACATGTGCAATTTCTCTGCAGCTTGACGTCTGTATACACCGATATGCGTGCAGTGTCTGTGCAGCTTGACGTTTCTATACACCGATACGCATGCAGTTTCTGAAGGACCATTCTTGCCCCAAAAGCAAATTACTTTTAAACTTTCTTATACACCCAGGGATCGTGGGATTATATTTTAATACAATAACATCTCTAGGTCTGAATTGCACACACGTTGCTTCTGTAATCTGGTAAACACAGTTCAGAGGTTCGATGGCCCATTTTGGCCAGTATTTTGGACAGACTGCCCGACATGTTCTTCCTAATCTTCACTATGTTTTATTCCAGAGTTATTGCTGTCAAATTCTTTCACAGATCTTCAGACTGCAGAATTCTTTATTTCCCTCAAAAATAAGACCAGATAACTATTTTTAAAATGTTTATAAAATGGGGGCAGGTCGGAAAAGTACAATTTATTTGTCCAGTTGTAGAGCCAGTTCCAGCAAAGATACTTGTGCACTGTAATTTCTACCACTTTTCAGCCCCCATTTTGAGATACTCATCATTCTAACAGCAACAGTAACCTACTTAGGTTAATGTGTTTAATTACATCAATTTTCAATTTTAAAACCCAGGCTAAGAGTCATTTCTTCTATCCAAGATCTTTAGTTCTTCCTAATTTCTACTTCCCAAAAGCTCACCTCAATTTTGCCCCCATGCCCCTCTCCACTGTAAACACTGATTCATGTGATTCTCATATTGGAGAGTCTTCTCCTTGCCAATTTCCCTATTTCTACAATTCATAAAACACATGTCATTGTCTTCTCACCTACATCGATGCACAAATCACCATTCTTAACAAGCTTCCAAAGGCTCATATAACTGACTTTACACATGCCTTCCCTATATTTGCATAGAATCCCTACAGTTCAGAGTAAGCCCATCATGTCTGCACCAGCCCTCTGAAAGAGCACCAAGACCCACACCCGCGCCCTATCCCCCATAACCCCACCTAACCTGAAGATCTTTGGACTGTGGGAGAAAACCGGAGCACCCATTAGAAAGCCACGCAGGGGGCACCACAGTGGTGCAGTGGGTTAGCACTGGGGCCTCACGGCGCCGAGGTCCCAGGTTCGATCCCGGCTCTGGGTCACTGTCCGTGTGGAGTTTGCACATTCTCCCCGTGTTTGCGTGGGTTTCGCCCGACAACCCAAAAATGTGCAAGCTAGGTGGATTGGACACGCTAAATTGCTCCTCAATTGGAAAAAATGAATTGGGTACTCTCAATAAGAAAAAAAGAAACCCACGGAGTCATGGGGAGAAAGTGAAAACTTCACACAGTCACCCAAAGCCGGAATTGAGCCCGGGTCCCTGGCACTGTGAGGCAGCAGTGCTAACCACAGCGCCACCCCATTTCTCTTATTCCCCACTCCATTACCCATAGCCATGCCTTCAGCCACTTTACACAAGCACCTCCCATGCCTCTGATTGCTATTTTCCACACTCCTTTCCAAAGGTGCGCAGAAATGTCCCTGTATGTAACAAGTGCCATGTAAATGTTACTGTAGAAAAAGCTGCATGATAAATCTCTAATGCCTGTCAACAACTACTCCAACTTCCTGCATAATAATGAGACAAGGTTTTTAAATAGTGACAAAATAAACACAGCTTAGCCACACTGAAAGTAAGAATCTGTGCTGAGTCTAAAAATCTCCAGGCCCGTGGTCAGCTTCAAATCCACTCAGAAAGTGATTGGGCCATTTGAAAAAAAATCTAAGCCACTGTTTCAAAAAAATTTAAATTATAAAGGCACAATATTGAGACATATTAAAAGTTGGCTGTATATGTACCCAATATTTCTTTTTAAATTTAGAGTACCCGATTATTTTTTCCAATTAAGGGGCAATTTAGCGTGGCCAATCCACCTACCCTGCACATCTTTGGGTTGTTGGGGTGAGACCCACACAGACACGGGGAGAATGTGCAAACTCCACACGGACAGTGACCCGGGGCCAGGATCAAACGTGGGTCCTCAGTGCTAACCACTGCGCCACCGTGCCACCATCTACGTACCCCATATATATCTATATTTACCCTCCTTGTGCTGACTCTGTAGATCCCATCTGCCTTCTAACCCAGTCTCAACCCAGTGTAAGCCCAACAAGACATTCGGCACTGATTAGTACCAGAGACAAACTCTCATCACCCTACATGAGAAGGATTTAGGGATTTACTCCGGAATGTTGCTTGTTATGAAGCAGCTACTGGATAAAATGCAAACAACAACAATACAAATGCCAAGCTGTGAATGACAGAAGGTAAAAGGAAAAAAATCTAAAGTCATATTACATGCCAGGAAAGAAATCTGATTCAGGAACACAAGTGATTGTTAAACTTCTGATATCGAGAAGTGAAAGTTTGAATACTGGAGCCTAGTTCATATTCACTCACACGCAATGTTACCTCTAACTTCAACTTTTGCACTGAGCAGTTTCTTTAAGATATGTTCGTAAGAGATACATTGCTTCTGCATGGTCTGTTTGTCCCTGTGCTGCACATTCCCACAGTTGAAGGAACACACTTTTATTTCCAGAGACATACAGTTCACCTTTTCAGCCTGCTCCTATAGATAGACGCACTCAAGAGTCTCAATTAATATTCACTATCTGAATACAATTAAGCATACAATTAACAGGCAATTAACAGGCAATTAACCAGAATATGTTTTCAAAAGTAATGCAGAGATGTAGAATCAGAGGACAAAAAGTGAAAAAGTCCATTTAAACTCAATATCAAGAACTATACTCAAAAAGGCAACACGATTGAGATCAAATCATCTGGAATATTCCAGATACAGCTGAATGCTAAAAGGAGATGGGATTCTTGAAAGGTCAGCTCAACTCAATGGGCTGATGGCTATTTTACTTCCTCTAACTCTTCATGCATCATACAATCTGTCGGGTCAAGTTTCAAGGACCAGGATTTCAGAAAAGTGAGAGATGATAAAAATTCTTTTAAAATCTCACCATTTAGCTTAAGTGCTACCCAGAATATTTTTCCTAGTAAGACAATGACCCAGAAAAACAGAGCGAGCCAAATGCCAGAACCCCCCACTTCATCCTCCTCCTCTCCTCCCTCTCCGCCCCTCCCCCCGGCAGACACACCCAAATAAACTGGGATGTAAGTTGAAGCACATTTGATTTTAACTCAAGATAGTAAACATCTCATTTTAAAAGGATTACCACGAGTGATACAATAATGCCATAGGCATTATTATTATGTGTATTCACAAGCAGAACAATAACGCCTTAAATCCTCTTTCATTCCACTCCCTATGTTATTTAAGTAGCCAAAGTATAGCACAATTAAAAGCTGGATGTGGGTTATTAATCATATATCCAGCTCTAGTTCGTTCTCTGCAACACCTGCTGGAAATTTTAATCCTCCTAAATGTAGGGCCAATTGAGATAGACGTGACAGAGTACAATTTCTCTTTTGTATCCAAACTTGTATTATGTTCTTTGTTTTTTGATATTCAAGCAGTTACTGTAAAACAGGGAGCACACTTAACAACACCAGCAGGGGTATATATAGCACGTATACACTGAGCCACCACTCTTCCTCCCTCAAATTGTTAATGTGATGAATTCTGACAACAGGTTTTACACAGCCTCCGGTAGAAGAAAACCCATCTCTTCACAACACGCTCCCACTTGCTGTAGGGTGATCACTGTATCATGACACATAGCAGTAGGATGGACACTGGTACTGACGGAGAACAACAACTTTACTACTGGGCAGTGGTCAGGTATCCCTCTGTGCAGAGATGATAACAAAAGGTGAATCACCCCAGGTTCGAACACACCACTTCCAAAAAGGAAGATTCTTGCCAGCAAGTCAACTGCCCATGCATAACGACCCGTGCATGGGAACCAAAAGAGAAAGCACAAGTCAAAAGGCACTGGATAGGAAACAAGGCTCAAGCTTATGGCTCAGTAGAAGAGCCAGAGTTTGTTATGGAAATAAATAACAATAACAATGTTCGAAATACACAGATTCATCAGCATCTGAAAGAGAAAGACTAGTTTTATGTTCATATTAGAATATTTTTGATGATGTTCCCATTTAAAATGTAAACTTACTGTAGCTTCTTTAAATCCTGATGGCCCAGTTATCTATTCCAGCATTTTCCATTTTGAATTCAGCATGTCCAGCAATCATGTTTTTAAAATCTCTACAGACACCCAGTATTTTAAATATTATAGATTAATGAAGCTTCATAATATGTTACAGCATTGCACCGCATATTCCTGAGACACACCATGTTTCCCAAATCATTTTCTGTTTAGTACACAAGGAAACACTTCAATGCTTAAAGGTTAAGAACAATATTCAGATATCCATCCTGAAATGCCTTCCACAAAACACATGCTTGGTACAACTGGAGCACACTATTTTTAAATGCGCTTATAAATATTTTCAAAAAGTATAATAATCTTTATTAGTGTCACAAGTAGGTTTACATTAACACTGCAATGAAGTTACTGTGAAAAGCCCCTAGTCGCCACATTCTGGCGCTTGTTCAGATACATTGAGGGAGAATTCAGAATGTCCAATTCACCTAACAGCAATTCTTTCGGGACTTGTGGGAGGAAACCGGAGCACCCGGAGGAAACGCATGGGGAGAACATGTAGTCTCCACACAGTCAGTGACACAAGCCTGGAATCGAACCCCAGTCCCTGACGATGTGAAGCAACAGTGATAACCACTGTGCTACCGTGCCGTCTTAGATGTGTACCTTACTAGCTCCAGAAAGCAAAGCAAGCAGGAGATTGTACCAAGTCAGGATCAATCCCTACGGCAGACTCACTCAAGTGGCACAATGGTACTAGAACAAAGAAAAGTACAGCACAGGAACAGGCCATTCGGCCCTCCAAGCTGATCATGATGCCCTAACTAAAAACAACCCTTCTGCCCTTACTCAGTCCGTATCTCTCTATTTCCTCCCTATTCATGGACCCATCCAGATGCCTCTAAAATGTTGCCAATGTGCTGCTTCCAGCACATCCTCTGGCAGCGAGTTCCAGGCACCCACCACCCTCTGTGTGAAAAACCTACCTTCCACATCTCCCTTAAACCTTTCCCCTCTCACCGTGAACCTGTGCCCCTGTAATTGACACTTCCACCCTTGGAAAAAGCCTCTGACTATCCACCCTGTCTATGCCTCTCATAATTTTATAGACCTCTATCAGGTCTCCCTCAGCCTCCGTCTTTCCAGTGAAATCATTCCTAGTTTATTCAACCTCTCCCCATAGCCGACACCCTGGAGACCAGGCAGCATCCTGGTGAACCTTCTTTACACTCTCTCCAAAGCTTCCACATCCTGCTGATAATGTGGTGACCAGAACTGCACACAATGCTCCAAATGCGGCCTAACCAAGGTTTTATACAGCTGCAACATGATTTCCCAACTCCTGTACTCAGTGCCCCGGCTGATGAAGGCAAGCGCGCCATATGCCTTCTTAATCACCTTTCAGGAAACTGTGGACCTCCACGCCCAGATCCCTCTGTATGTTAATGTTCCGGAGGGTTCTGCCATTTACAGTATAATGTGTACCTAGATTTGATCCTCCAAAATGCATCACCTCGCATTTGTCTGAATTAAACTCCATCTGCCATTTCTGTGCCAAGTCTCCAGTCTATCTATATCCTGTTGTATCCTCTGACAATCCTCAGCACTATCAGCAACTCCACCAATCTTCACGTCATCCACAAACTTACCAATCAGACCACCCACATTTTCCTCCAGATTATTTATATATACCACAAACAGAGGTCCCAGCACTGATCCCTGCAAACACCACTAGCTACAGATCTCCATTCTGAAAAACAGTCTTCCATCGCTACCCTCTGTCTCCGGTAACCAAGTCAGTTCTGTATCCATCTAACCAGCCCAACCCGAATCGCATATTGTTTTAGGTTTTGTACCAGTCTGCCTTGTGGGACCTTGACAAATGCCTTACTAAAGTCCATATAAACTACATCCACAGCCCTTCCCTCATCCTTTGTCACCTCTTCAAAAAACTCAATCAAGTTGGTCAGACATGGCCTTCCCTGTACAAAACCATGCTGCCTGTCACTAACTAGTCCATTTTCCTCCAAATGTGCACATTTCGTATTAGTCTGGAAACAGATAGTCCTTGGTCAGGGAATGGAAGAGAAAACCATCTCAATTTTGCTATCATTTGAGACATCAATGAATATTGGGGGGGAATTCATCCTGGGGGTTAGGGAAGAGAGAGGGGACACAAAGGTGATACTGGCTGGCCTCCTGTTATAGGCAACATTGGATATTTAATTCCACTAACTGCAGTGGAACTGAATATCAGTCACTGTGTACAACGGTGAGCGATCTGGTATCACCAGTTCTGTGTCACTGCACAAGATGAATTGCTACCCCATAAACTTTTAAGTCCTAGGATTTTAAACCAAAAATATAAAACTGCAACTCTCTCTACTAAAATTAAAGATTCAAATCCCAAACTCTTCATGAGTAAAATTGCTTTGAGAATTTGATTCACTGCACAGGTAAAATTGACTAAAGTAAGGGAACCTCCACTGTGCCCCACGGCGCCGAGGTCCCAGGTTCGATCCCGGCTCTGCATCACTGTTCGTGTGGAGTTTGCACATTCTCCCCGTGTTTGCGTGGGTTTTGCCCCCACAACCCAAAGATGTGCAGGGTAGGTGGATTGGCCACGCTAAATTACCCCTTATTTGGAAAAAAATAATTGGGTATTCTAAATTTAAAAAAGAATAGGAACCTCATTCACTGCAAATGACAAATAGACAAAGGCCTAGCTTGAAATAAATTTAAACTCAAACTTCTCCCTCCTCCCAATTTCGCTCACATTTGAAACTTTGTCAAAACATCAAAAACCAGTTCAGCAGCTCCTACTCTTATGAAGCTTCACAACAATGCTGAGATATTCAGCAACCACAAACTCAAAGGCCAGAAGAGCCAGCAGCCAAACTTAACCATTTTTATTCATTCATGAAATGTGGGAAACTCTAGCGCCTTCCTCGCTTTTCCTGAGGGACGGTGGGTCTTCTGCTGTTCCCCAATGATTATAGTATAATGGAGTGTTTTTAGGAAATCTTGGAGACATTCAGAATGAGCATAGTGTCAGCTGAATTTCCAAAACTATCTTCTCCAATTATGGCTAATGTAACAAGTCACACATCATTTAACAGAAAACTATATTTCAATTTCTATAGAACAGAACCATGGAATTCCTACAGTGCGGAAGGAGGCCATTCGGCCCATCGAGTCTGCACCGGCCCTCTGAAAGAGCACCCTACCCAGGCCCACTTCCCGTAACCCGACTTAACCTTTGGACATTTAGGGACAATTTAGCATGGCCAATCCACCTAGCGTACAAATCTTTGGACTTGGAAAATTTTATTTTCTTGGTCCAATCAAACCTCTGATACAGGGTGGTATTCCAATACTTTGCAGCAGAAACCTTCTTTAATTTATCAGTTACATAGACTACACTACCATCTGTGCATAATCCACATCCCTCCTGCTGCCAATTTACACATAATGCCCCTGCTAAGAAAGATTTATGTATAAAAATCTCTCTGCAATTAGAAAGTTCTAACTGCACTTAAAATCAGCAAAACAAAATTCTACCAAGGCATGTACAAACCCTGGAGCAAAAATCATTCACACTAGTTTTGTCTCATTAAGATCTCAAAGTGATACAAACAGTACTATTGCATCTTTCTGCTTTGATGTACTTCAGATCTTCTTTTTGAGTGCACCAATTTACACAATTAATATCTGCTGAATAGATAAGAAGTTTGGCAAAGCTTCAACCGCCCAATTGTTACACCCACTCATGTTCCATAGTAAGAGGTGCCGGAGGACATCCTGAAATGTACATGAGCCTGTATCATGCTGCACCTCAGAATGTCTCAGACAGCTTGTGTCAGGCTTGAGCCAAGATCTGGCTGAACCTTTTAACTGCCAGTACGAGTTAGTATGGCATTTTCAACCATCTGAGAATCATTAATGCTAACCAGTCAAAACTTTGCAATAATTTTAAAACAATTGTTTTTTAAATAATTCATGAAAATATAGACTTACAGTGGTAGGAGCAGGGGCAGGAGGCGGTGCGTAAGATGGTCTTTCTGTAATAAAACAAAATTAAACTTTAATTTTTGAGCAAATGCAACAATATTAGGATTCAGAACTCACAGGAAAATCCTAACTGTAGCTATCCTGGCTCATTAGATGTCTTTAATCTCCCACCTCCCTATCCTGAAGGCAATGCCTCCTATGGAGTACAATTCCATGGGTGCCAAGCACCCTCGAGTATCTCATCCAAGTGACCATTCTTCCTATGCAAGTACATAGGTAGAAGTTTTGTAGGGGCTCCAACGAGAATTCCCAGTCTGAGCCATCACATCAGGAGGAACAGGGGAGGTCAAGAGACCTTGTGGCCCTTATTGACCAGAACAGGGGTGTCATGGGGATCCTTTATGTTCACATTAGTGTGTGACAGGGGCCTGGTTTAACATCCTATCCAAAAAGTTGATGTTTTTTTTGGATTGGTCTTGTGTCCATCCGTAAATGCAGCAACACTCAAAGCCTTCATTAATTTTGGAATATTTCAGATTACCAAAACAATAGTCTTGGAATAGGTCTGCTCTGGAGACAGCAGTCACAGACATGCTGCAATTATTGTTCCTTCTAGTGTTCTTCAGGCTTGCCGTTCAACATCAGGACAAACAAATTGGCAACAACAATAACCCACCAAAATGGATGAAAGAATGTGCAGAGAAATATAGTAAACAATGGTACAATCGCAATGACATTTAGGAGGAGTGGCAAATAACATGAATTCAAAGATGGCACGATTATTTGTTTTAATTTGCAAAAGGGCAGAAAGTGGATGTTTAAGGTTACAGTAAAAGCAGTGGTTGAATACATTGCACAAAGCCATTTACACCAGAATGATCCAAACTTTGAGGCACAGTGGGACATGAGTTAACTGGTCTCAAGCATGGCAGTAACATTTCATACTCAATGTCATCATGGGCTGGAGAAGAAACTAAAACTAATCACAGATCCTGTTCCTGATATGACTTCAGCACTACCCTAACCCACACCCCCCACCACTTCATATTGCAAATTATGGAAAGGGAAATCACTGAAGGTCGTTGAAAAGGACTGGTAGTTACCAGATGCAAAATTCATAAAATTTTTTACAATGACACAGACTACATGTTAAAGTCAGTATTAGGAGTTAAGATGTACCATTTGATTTAAAAATGCAAGACATACAGGATGAAGTTTTCCAAGAAGTTCATTTATACAACAAATGACAGACCTCCAAACTCAGAACCATTATACTGGATATCCAGTAACAAGTGACTGATCTTTCACTGGCATTAACTGCACCATACACACTGCAGATAGAATATGGTCCATGTGGGTGCAAAGCAGAACATGCATAAACTGCAACGCTTTTAGTGGGCCATCAAAACAATCACATTGAAATGAATGAAATTTAAATCGCTTATTGTCACAAGTAGGCTTCAAATGAAATTACTGTGAAAAGCCCCTAGTCGCGACATTCCGGCGCCTGTTCGGGGAGGCTGGTACGGGAATTGAACCGTGCTGCTGGCCTGCCTGGGTCTGCTTTCAAAGCCAGCGATTTAGCCCTGTGCTAAACCAGCCCTCACTGGGTACTTCCTCTGGCTCTGGTCATCAGTCAACGTAGGCAACGCTATCTAAGTGAGGGCTGCGTTCCACATCGAGCAAATCAGAAGTGAAAGAACTTCGCTCGCGGGGACAGAGGAGGGGACTATTTTTTTAATTTACGGGAGGATTCAGGTAGAAAATACAGCATCCCTGCAGGGGGTTAAGGCCAAATGGGAGGAGGAGTTGAAGGAATGGATTGGTGTGAAGACTTGTGATGGGTGAATGCCACATCTTGCGTGAGATCTGGGCTTATACAGTTGAAGGTGGTACATCGGGCCCATTTAACAAGGTCAAGGATGGATGGATGGATTTGTTTATTGTCACGTGTACCGAGGTAGAGTGAAAAGTATTTTTCGGCAAGCAGCTCAACAGATCATTCAGTACATGGAAGAAAAGGGAATTAAACAAAATTCAAGAAAATACATGAGAATACATAATAGGGCAACACAAGATATACAATGTAACTACATAAGCATTGGCATCGGTTGAAGCATACAGGGTGTAGTGTTAATGAGGTCAGTCAATAAGAGGGTCATTTAGGAGTCTGGTGACAGTGGGGAAGAAGCTGTTTTTGAGTCTGTTTGTGCGTGTTCTTAGACTTCTGTATCTCCTGCCCGATGGAAGAAGTTGGAAAAGTGAATAAGCCGGGTGGGAGGGATCCTTGATTACGCTGCCCGCTTTCCCCCGGCAGCGGGAGGTGTAGATGGAATCAATGGATGGGAGGCAGGTTTGTGTGATGGACTGGGCGGTATTCACGACTCTCTGAAGTTCCTTGCGGTCCTGGGCCGAGCAGTTGCCATACCAGGCTGTGATGCAGCCCGATAGGATGCTTTCTATAGTGCATCTGTAAAAGTTGGTACGGGTTAATGTGAACATGCCGAATTTCCTTAGTTTCCTGAGGAAGTATAGGCGCTGTTGTGCTTTCTTGGTGATGTGCACCCCTAGGAATTTGAAACTGCTCACCATCTCCACCTCGGCTCCGTTGATGCTGACAGGGGTGTGTACAGTACTTTGCTTCCTGAAGTCAATGACCAGCTCTTTAGTTTTGCTGGCATTGAGGGAGAGATTGTTGTCGTTACACCACTCCACCAGATTCTCTATCTCCCTCCTGTATTCAGACTCGTCGTTATTCGAGATCCGGCCCATTATGGTCGTATCGTCAGCAAACTTGTGGATGGAGTTGAAACCAAGTTTTGCCACGCAGTCGTGTGTGTACAGGGAATAGAGTAGAGGGCTAAGTACGCAGCCTTGCGGGGCACCGGTATTGAGGACTATTGTGGAGGAGGTGTTGGTGTTCATTCTTACTGACTGTGGTCTGTTGGTCAGAAAGTCAAGGATCCAGTTGCAGAGTGGAGAGCCAAGTCCTAGGGTTTGGAGCTTTGATATGAGCTTGGCTGGGATTATGGTGTTGAAGGCGGAGCTGTAGTCAATAAATAGAAGTCTGATGTGGGAGTCCTTGTTTTCGAGATGCTCTAGGGATGAGTGTAGAGCCAGGGAAATGGCGTCTGATGTGGACCGGTTGCGACGGTATGCGAATTGAAGTGGGTCAAGGCGTTCCGGGAGTATGGAGGTGATGCGTTTCATGATCAGCCTCTCGAAGCACTTCATTACAACTGACGTCAGGGCCACCAGGCGGTAGTCATTGAGGCATGTTGCCTGGTTCTCCTTTGGTACCGGTATGGTGGTGGTCTTCTTGAAGCAGGTGGGGACCTCGGAGTGGAGAAGGGATAGGTTAAAGATGTCTGTGAATACCTCTGAGTGCACGACCAGGGATCCCGTCCGGGCCCATCGCCTTCGGATGAGTTGGCTGCTTGATAGTGGAGGACTAGTGTGAGCACTGTTTGGAGGGGTCCGGCCAACCATGTACGTATGTTTGGGCATGTCTTCAGCTTGTCAGATTTTGGGTCTCCTTCTTCAGCACCTTGTTGGTAATTCTACAAATTGAACTGGAGCCCAGTCCCTTAAGGGCCATATTCGGGGTGTCAGACCTACCGGAGCTGGAGACGGGAGCGGGCTCGGGTGTCTTAATCGTCGCCTCACTGATTGCCCACAAGCAAGTTCTGTTGGCGAGGAGGTCAGCTTTTCCACTCAATGCCTCAGTGTGGCTGGGGGATTTTATTGAGTTTTGATACCTTGAAGAAATTAAGTACACCATGAATGGTGCAATCGAGGGGTTCTACAAAAGATGTAAAGCAGAACAAGGCCAGCAGTGCGGGTTCAATTCCTGTACCAGCCTCCCCGAACAGGCGCTGGAATGTGGCGACTGGGGGCTTTTCACAGTAACTTCATTAGAAGCCTACTTGTGACAATAAGCGATTTTCATTTCATGACAGCATTTATTTTGTACTTAGAGCTGGTCACTGTGAGCTATCAGGGAGAGAGGGGGTAGGGTTTTCGGCGGGGGATGGGTACTATTGTTTTTTTTGTCTGTTTTCCTGTTTTATCGTTTTGTATTTATCAAAAAATGTTCAATGAAAATATATATTTTTTTAAAGTGAAAAAAATTTCCCCACCCATTGCATCGTTTTTTTCTAAGTATTTAAAAATACGGTGGCAAAATCCAGCAGGGCAGGTAGAGGGTGTCCTCCACTTCTCCCACCATAGACAAAATGGAGGAAAAATAAAATTTTAAAATTCTACGCAAAGTGGGCAGCACAGTGTCGAAGACCCGGGTTCGATTATGGCCCCGGGTCACTGTCCGTGTGGACTTTGCACCATCGCCCCGTGTCTGTGTGGGTCTCACTCCCACAACCCTAAGATCTTAAGACTGACCTTAGGAGGAACTTCTTCACCCAAAGGGTTGTGAATCTGTGGATTTCCTTGCCCATTGAAGCTGTTGAGGTTCCTTCATTAAATGTTTTCAAGATAAAGACAGATAGTTTTTTGGAGAATAAAGGAATAAAGGGTTATGGTGTTCAGACCGGAAAGTGGAGCTGAGTCCACAAACCATCAGCCATGATCTCATTAAATTGTCGAGCACGCTCAAACGACCAGGTGCCCTAATCCTGCTCCTAGTTCTTATGTTATATGAAGGATAGGTGGATTGGCCACACTAAATTGTCTCTTAATTGGGGAAAAAAAAAGAATTAGGTTCTCCAAATTAAGAAAAGACTTATTTATTTTCTTTAATATAAATTTAGAGTACCTAATTCTTGGGTATGGGCAGAGTCAACATCAACACAAGCTAGATAAAACCGATGGATGGAAGAACGGATCTGAATTATTATTATAATTAAGCGGCTCTTCTTCAGCTTGTATCTGAACAAAGTAATGAAGTTTCAAGTCACTGCAACAAATCCTGCATTATCTGAAAATAATTGACAACATTTGCATTTTCACTCACGAACAAATTTCCAAAATCATAATTTTTTTGCTTACTTGACATGATGCCAACAGCTTCTTACAAACAACCTGAAATAGAGAGAGAAAAATATCAGGAAAGCAAAATCTTTCAGAAACAGCACGTTCACTCTACCGTCCACTTGCATCTTAGATAAAGGCTTTTACTTATAGTGCCTTATAGCTTGGATTTAGGCGGTATGGTAGCACAGTGATTAGCACTGCTGCCTCACAGCGCCAGGGACCCGGGTTCAATTCCGGCCTCTGTCTGTGCAGAATCTGCACGTTCTCCCCATGTCTGCATGGGTTTCCTCCGGGTGCTCCGGTTTCTCCCACAGTCCAAAGATGAGCAGGTTAGGTGGATTGGCCGTGCCAAATTGTCTCTTAATGTCCAAAAGGTTAGGTGGAGTTACTGCGTTACGGATATAGGGTGGAGGCGCAGGGTACTCTTCCCGAAGGCCGGTGCAGACTCGATGGGCCGAATAGCCTCCTTCTGCACTGTAAATTCTATGATTCTCAAATGAAAACCAGTGCCTCACACTGGCCAACTGTACAGAGAAAGCCCCACGTGTACCAAGGGATGCCAGTGCACAGACACGGCTCAGAGGATAACACACTCATTACTGAGCAAGGAGGATCTGGGTTCAAATCCCATTCCAGAAACATCAGCACAAACATCCAGGCCAATGCTCTGGTGTGGGAATTGAAGGAATGCTGCAGGGTCTGATGTGTTGTCTTTTGGATAACCAAGGCCACATCTACACTGAGGTGAATGTAAAAGATCCCATTGCCACTACTTTGAAGGGGCTGGGGAGAGTTGTCCTGGGTGCCTTGGCCAATATTGATGAACCCCCAGCCTCAGGGTCACATGTGGAAACATTGTGTGTGTGTGTGTCTAGGCCACCGAGTCATCATTATAACCCCTTAGACTGGAGTATGATCTTTGTCAATATTTGTTGCAGCTTCTCAAGTAAATCAACATTTACCCCTCCCCCCAACACAACCCTCCCCATACATTGCGAAAACTCCTCAAACCCCACCACCCCAAGCCCTCCGAACCCCCCCCCCACAACCCTCCGAACCCCCCCCCCCACCACAACCCTCCAAAACCACCACAAACCCTCCGAAACCTCCCCAACCCTCCGAAACCTCCCCAACCCTCCGAAACCACCCCAACCCTCCGAAACCACCCCAAACCCTCCGAAACCTCCCCAACCCTCCGAAACCACCCCAAACTCTCCGAAACCACCCCAAACCCTCCCCAACCCTCCGAAACCTCCCCAAACCCTCTGAAACCTCCCCCACAACCCTCTGAAACCTCCCCAACCCTCCGAAACCTCCCCAACCCTCCGAAACCTCCCCAAACCCTCCGAAACCTCCCCAACCCCTCCGAAACCGCCCCAAACCCTCCGAAACCGCCCCAAACCCTCCGAAACTCCCCAACCCTCCGAAACCTCCCCAAACCCTCAGAAACCACCCCAAACCCTCAGAAACCACCCGAAACCCTCAGAACCCCCCCCCCCCACAACCACCCCAACCCTCCAAAACCCCCCAAACCCTCCAAAACCGCCACAACCCTCCGAAACCCCCTAAACCCTCCAAAACCTCCCCAACCCTCCGAAACCTCCCCAAACCCTCCGAAACCCCCAAACCCTCCAAAACCTCCTCAACCCTCCGAAACCACCCCAAACTCTCCGAAACCACCCCAACCCTCCGAAACCTCCCCAACCCTCCGAAACCTCCCCAACCCTCCCAAACCACCCCAAACCCTCCGAAACCACCCCAAACCCTCCAAAACCCCCCAAACCCTCCAAAACAATCCCAAACCCTCCGAAACCTCCACAAACCCTCCGAAACCTCCACAAACCCTCCGAAACCTCCCCCACAACCCTCCGAAACCTCCCCAAACCCTCCGAAACCCCCCCAACCCTCCGAAACCACCCCAAACCCTCCAAAAACCCCCATATTGCCCCAACCCTCCGAAACGTTCCCAACCCTCCGAAACCTCCCCAACCCTCCGAAACCACCCCAAACCCTCCCCAAACCCCCCAAACCCTCCGAAACCCCCCAAACCCTCCGAAACCTCCTCAACCCTCCGAAATCTCCCCAAACCCTCCGAAACCACCCCAAACCCTCCGAAACCTCCCCAAACTCTCCGAAACCTCCCCAACCCTCCTAAACCCTCCCAAACCCTCCGAAACCATCCCAAACCCTCCGAAACCACCCCAAACCCTCCGAAACAATCCCAAACCCTCCGAAACCTCCCCAAACCCTCCGAAACCTCCCCAAACCCTCCGAAACCTCCCCAACCCTCCGAAACCTCCCCCACAACCCTCCGAAACCTCCCCAACCCCTCCGAAACCCCCCCAACCCTCCGAAACCACCCCAAACCCTCCAAAAAACCCCAAATTGCCCCAACCCTCCGAAACGTTCCCAACCCTCCGAAACCTCCCCAACCCTCCGAAACCCTCCGAAACCTCCCCAAACCCTCCCCAAACCCCCCAAACCCTCCGAAACCTCCCCAAACCCCCCAAACCCTCCGAAACCTCCCCAAACCTCCGAAACGTTCCGAAACCCCCCAAACCCTCCGAAAAACCCCAAATTGCCCCAAACCCTCCGAAACGTTCCCAACCCTCAGAAACCACCCAAAAACCCCAAACAATCAGAAACTCGCCCCAAACCGTCCCTACCCCCTGTAACCCCCGGACCCTCCCCCCCCGGATGGCTCTCGGCCTCAGGCGCCGCTATAAGAAAGCCGCCGGCGCGGAGACCGAGTCCCGGGGCCGCTATTGTCCCGGCCGGGGGGGAAAAGCCCGAGGCCCCCGGCTGGTGCCCCGCTCCCCCGCCCCCCCCGGCTGGTGCCCCGCTCCCCCGCCCCCCCCGGCTGGTGCCCCGCTCCCCCGCCCCCCCCGGCTGGTGCCCCGCTCCCCCGCCCCCCCCGGCTGGTGCCCCCCCCCCGGCTGGTGCCCCGCTCCCCCGGCCCCCGCTCCCGACCGGTGCCCCCCCGCCCCCCCGGCCCCCCGCCCCCCCGCCCCCCCCGGCTCGGTGCCCCCCCGGCTCGGTGACCTGGCTGGGTTGCGGCACTCAGGCCGCCGCCGTTCCCGGGGCTGCGCTGCGATTCCGATCCGCAGATTCCACGCCCCCCACAGTGAGGATGGGGCGGGGTTGGGGGGATTTGGGGGTTTTTTTGCTGCGATAACAATCAGCTCCCTCCCCCCGCACCGGCTCCCTCCCCCCGCACCGGCTCTCCGGCTCCCTCCCGCCCTCAGCCGCAGCCCTTTGTCGTGACGAATCTGTGTCTGTGAACAAGAAACCTGCTCTCCCCATCCACACAGCCCAGTACCCAGCCTCTGGATCCACACAGCCCAGTGCCCAGCCTCTGGATCCACACAGCCCAGTGCCCAGCCTCTGGATCCACACAGCCCAGTGCCCAGCCTCTGGACCCACACAGCCCAGTGCCCAGCCTCTGGATCCACACAGCCCAGTGCCCAGCCTCTGGATCCACACAGCCCAGTGCCCAGCCTCTGGATCCACACAGCCCAGTGCCCAGCCTCTGGATCCACACAGCCCAGTGCCCAGCCTCTGGATCCACACAGCCCAGTGCCCAGCCTCTGGATCCACACAGCCCAGTGCCCAGCCTCTGGATCCACACAGCCCAGTGCCCAGCCTCTGGCTCCACACAGCCCAGAGCCCAAACTCTGGACCCAGTGCCCAGCCTCTGGATCCACACAGCCCAGCGCCCAGCCTCTGGATCCACACAGCCCAGTGCCCAGCCTCTGGATCCACACAGCCCAGTGTCCAGCCTCTGGATCCACACAGCCCAGACCCTGGATCCACACAGCCCAGTGCCCAAACTCTGGATCCACACAGCCAGTGCCCAGCCTCTGGATCCACACTGCCCAGTGCCCAGCCTCTGGATCCACACAGCCCAGACCCTGGATCCACACAGCCCAGTGCCCAGCCTCTGGATCCACACAGCCCAGTGCCCAGCCTCTGGATCCACACAGCCCAGTGCCCAGCCTCTGGATCCACACAGACAGTGCCCAGCCTCTGGATCCACACAGGCCAGTGCCCATCCTCTGGATCCAGTGCCCAGCCTCTGGATCCACACAGCCCAGTGCCCAGCCTCTGGATCCACACAGCCCAGTGCCCAACCTCTGTATCCACACAGCCCAGTGCCCAGCCTCTGGATCCACACAGCCAGTGTCCAGCCTCTGGATCCACACAGCCCAGTTCCCAGCCTCTGGATCCACACAGCCCGGTGCCCAGACTCTGTATCCACACAGCCCAGTGCCCAGCCTCTGGATCCACACAGCCAGTGTCCAGCCTCTGGATCCACACAGCCCAGTTCCCAGCCTCTGGATCCACACAGCCCAGTGTCCAGCCTCTGGATCCACACAGCCCAGTCCCCAAACTCTGGATCCACACAACCCAGTGCCCAGCCTCTGGATCCACACAGCCCAGTTCCCAGCCTCGGGATCCCCAGTGCCCAGACTCTGGATCCAGTGCCCGGCCTCTGGATCCACACAGCCCAGTGCCCAGCCACTGTATCCGCACAGCCCAGTGTCCAGCCTGTGGATCCACACAGCCAGTGTCCAGACTCTGGATCCACACAGCCCAGTGCCCAGCCTCTGGATCCACACAGCCCAGTGTCCAGCCTCTGGATCCGCACAGCCCAGTGTCCAGCCTCTGGATCCACACAGCCAGTGTCCAGACTCTGGATCCACACAGCCCAGTGCCCAGCCTCTGGATCCACACAGCCAGTGTCCAGACTCTGGATCCACACAGCCCAGTGCCCAGCCTCTGGATCCACACAGCCCAGTGTCCAGCCTCTGGATCCACACAGCCCAGTGTCCAGCCTCTGGATCCACACAGCCCAGTGCCCAGCCTCTGGATCCACACAGCCCAGTGCTCAGCCTCTGGATCCACACAGCCCAGAGCCCAGCCTCTGGATCCACACAGCCCAGTGTCCAGCCTCTGGATACACACAGCCCAGTGTCCAGCCTCTGGATCCACACAGCCAGAGCCCAGACTCTGGATCCACACAGCCCAGTGCCCAGCCTCTGGATCCACACAGCCAGAGCCCAGCCTCTGGATCCACACAGCCCAGTGCCCAGCCTCTGGATCCACACAGCCCAGTGCCCAGCCTCTGGATCCACACAGCCCAGAGCCCAGCCTCTGGATCCACACGGCCAGAATCCAGACTCTGGATCCACACAGCCCAGTGCCCAGCCTCTGGATCCACACAGCCCAGTGTCCAGCCTCTGGATCCAGTGCCCAGCCTCTGGATCCACACAGCCCAGTGTCCAGCCTCTGGATCCACACAGCCCAGTGCCCAGCCTCTGGATCCAGTGCCCAGCCTCTGGATCCACACAGCCCAGTGCCCAGCCTCTGGATCCGCACAGCCCAGTGTCCAGCCTCTGGATCCACACCGCCAGTGTCCAGACTCTGGATCCACACAGCCCAGTGTCCAGCCTCTGGATCCCCACAGCCCAGTGCCCAGCCTCTGGATCCACACAGCCCAGTGCCCAGCCTCTGGATCCACACAGCCAGAGCCCAGCCTCTGGATCCAGTGCCCAGCCTCTGGATCCACACAGCCAGTGCCCGGCCTCTGGATCCACACAGCCAGTGCCCAGCCTCTGGATCCACACAGCCCAGTGTCCAGCCTCTGGATCCACACAGCCCAGTGTCCAGCCTCTGGATCCACACAGCCCACTGTCCAGCCTCTGGATCCACACAGCCCAGTTCCCAGCCTCTGGATCCACACAGCCCAGTGTCCAGCCTCTGGATCCACACAGCCCAGTCCCCAAACTCTGGATCCACACAACCCAGTGCCCAGCCTCTGGATCCACACAGCCCAGTTCCCAGCCTCGGGATCCCCAGTGCCCAGACTCTGGATCCAGTGCCCGGCCTCTGGATCCACACAGCCCAGTGCCCAGCCACTGTATCCGCACAGCCCAGTGTCCAGCCTGTGGATCCACACAGCCAGTGTCCAGACTCTGGATCCACACAGCCCAGTGCCCAGCCTCTGGATCCACACAGCCCAGTGTCCAGCCTCTGGATCCGCACAGCCCAGTGTCCAGCCTCTGGATCCACACAGCCAGTGTCCAGACTCTGGATCCACACAGCCCAGTGCCCAGCCTCTGGATCCACACAGCCAGTGTCCAGACTCTGGATCCACACAGCCCAGTGCCCAGCCTCTGGATCCACACAGCCCAGTGTCCAGCCTCTGGATCCACACAGCCCAGTGTCCAGCCTCTGGATCCACACAGCCCAGTGCCCAGCCTCTGGATCCACACAGCCCAGTGCTCAGCCTCTGGATCCACACAGCCCAGAGCCCAGCCTCTGGATCCACACAGCCCAGTGTCCAGCCTCTGGATACACACAGCCCAGTGTCCAGCCTCTGGATCCACACAGCCAGAGCCCAGACTCTGGATCCACACAGCCCAGTGCCCAGCCTCTGGATCCACACAGCCAGAGCCCAGCCTCTGGATCCACACAGCCCAGTGCCCAGCTTCTGGATCCACACAGCCCAGTGCCCAGCCTCTGGATCCACACAGCCCAGAGCCCAGCCTCTGGATCCACACGGCCAGAATCCAGACTCTGGATCCACACAGCCCAGTGCCCAGCCTCTGGATCCACACAGCCCAGTGTCCAGCCTCTGGATCCAGTGCCCAGCCTCTGGATCCACACAGCCCAGTGTCCAGCCTCTGGATCCACACAGCCCAGTGCCCAGCCTCTGGATCCAGTGCCCAGCCTCTGGATCCACACAGCCCAGTGCCCAGCCTCTGGATCCGCACAGCCCAGTGTCCAGCCTCTGGATCCACACCGCCAGTGTCCAGACTCTGGATCCACACAGCCCAGTGTCCAGCCTCTGGATCCCCACAGCCCAGTGCCCAGCCTCTGGATCCACACAGCCCAGTGCCCAGCCTCTGGATCCACACAGCCAGAGCCCAGCCTCTGGATCCAGTGCCCAGCCTCTGGATCCACACAGCCAGTGCCCGGCCTCTGGATCCACACAGCCAGTGCCCAGCCTCTGGATCCACACAGCCCAGTGTCCAGCCTCTGGATCCACACAGCCCAGTGTCCAGCCTCTGGATCCACACAGCCCACTGTCCAGCCTCTGGATCCACACAGCCCAGTGCCCAGCCTCTGGATCCACACAGCACAGTGTCCAGCCTCTGGATCCACACAGCCAGTGCCCAGACTCTGGATCAACACATCCCAGTGTCCAGCCTCTGGATCCACACAGCCAGTGCCCAGACTCTGGAGCCGCACAGCCAGTGCCCAGCCTCTGTATCCACACAGCCAGTGCCCAGCATCTGGATCCACACAGCCAGTGCCCAGACCCTGGATCCACACAGCCAGTGCCCAGACTCTGCATCCGCACAGCCCAGTGCCCAGCCTCTGGATCCAGTGCCCAGCCTCTGGATCCACACAGCCAGTGCCCAGACTCTGGATCCACACAGCCCAGTGTCCAGCCTCTGGATCCACACAGCCAGTGTCCAGCCTCTGCATCCACACAGCCCAGTGCCCAGACTCTGGATCCACACAGCCCAGTGTCCAGCCTCTGGATCCACACAGCCAGTGTCCAGCCTCTGCATCCACACAGCCCAGTGCCCAGCCTCTGGATCCACACAGCCCAGTGCCCCGCCTCTGCATCCACACAGCCAGTGCCCAGCCTCTGGATCCACACAGCCCAGTGTCCAGCCTCTGGATCCACACAGCCAGTGCCCAAACTCTGGATCCACACAGCCAGTGCCCAGCCTCTGGATCCACACAGCCAGTGCCCAGCCTCTGGATCCACACAGCCCAGTGTCCAGCCTCTGGATCCACACAGCCCATTGCCCAGCTTCTGGATCCACACAGCCCAGTGTCCAGCCTCTGGATCCACACAGCCCAGTGCCCAGCCTCTGGATCCACACAGCCAGTGCTCAAACTCTGGATCCACACAGCCAGTGCCCAGCCTATGGATCCACACAGCCAGTGCCCAGCCTCTGGATCCACACAGCCCAGTGTCCAGCCTCTGGATCCACACAGCCCAGTGTCCAGCCTCTGGATCCACACAGCCCAGTGTCCAGCCTCTGGATCCACACAGCCCAGTGCCCAGCCTCTGGATAAGTGCCCAGCCTCTGGATACAGTGCCCAGCCTCTGTATCCACACAGCCCAGTGCCCAGACTCTGGATTCACACAGCCCAGTGCCCAGCCTCTGGATCCACACAGCCAGTGCCCAGACTCTGGATCCACACAGCCAGTGCCCAGCCTCTGGATCCACACAGCCAGTGCCCAGCCTCTAGATCCACACAGCCAGTGCCCAGCCTCTGGATCCACACAGCCAATGCCCAGTCTCTGGATCCACACAGCCAGTGCCCCGACTCTGGATCCGCACAGCCCAGTGCCCAGCCTCTGGATCCAGTGCCCAGCCTCTGCATCCACACAGCCCAGTGCCCAGCCTCTGGATCCACACAGCCAGTGCCCAGCCTCTGCATCCACACAGCCAGTGCCCAGCCTCTGGATCCACACAGCCCGGTGCCCAGCCTCTGGATCCACACAGCCAGTGCCCAAACGCTGGATCCACTCAGCCAGTGTTCAGCCTCTGGATCCACACAGCCAGTGCCCAGCCTCTGGATCCACACAGCCCAGTGTCCAGCCTCTGGATCCACACAGCCCAGTCCCCAAACTCTGGATCCACACAGCCCAGTGTACAGCCTTTGGATCCACACAGCCCAGTGTTCAGCCTCTGGATCCACACAGCCCAGTGCGCAGCCTCTGGATACAGTGCCCAGCCTCTGGATACAGTGCCCAGCCTCTGGCTCCACACAGCCCAGTGCCCAGACTCTGGATTCACACAGCCCAGTGCCCAGCCTCTGGACCCATTGCCCAGCCTCTGGATCCACACAGCCAGTGCCCAGACTCTGGATCCACACAGCCAGTGCCCAGCCTCTGGATCCACACAGCCAGTGCCCAGACTCTGGATCCACACAGCCAGTGCCCAGTCTCTGGATCCACACAGCCCAGTGCCCAGACTCTGGATCCACACAGCCAATGCCCAGTCTCTGGATCCACACAGCCCAGTGTCCAGCCTCTGGATCCACACAGCCAATGCCCAGTCTCTGGATCCACACAGCCCAGTGCCCAGTCTCTGGATCCACACAGCCAGTGCCCAGACTCTGGATCCGCACAGCCCAGTGCCCATCCTCTGGATCCAGTGCCCAGTCTCTGGCTCCACACAGCCCAGTGCCCAGTCTCTGGATCCACACAGCCCAGTGCCCAGACTCTGGATCCAGTGCCCAACCTCTGGATTCACACAGCCCAGTGCCCAGCCTCTGGATTCACACAGCCCATTGTCCAGCCTCTGGATACAGTGCCCAGCCTCTGGATTCTCACAGCCCATTGCCCAGACTCTGGATACTGTGCCCAGCCTCTGAATTCATACAGCCCAGTGCCCAGATTCTGGATTCACACAGCCCAGTGCCCAGCCACTGGATACAGTGCCCAGACTGGACCCACACAGCCCAGTGCCCAGACTCTGGATTTACACAGCCAGTGCCCAGCCTCTGGACCCAGTTCCCAGCCTCTGGATCCACACAGCCCAGTCCCCAGCCTCTGGATCCAGTGCCCACCCTCTGGATCCACACACTCAGTGCCCAGTCTCTGGATCCATTGCCCAGCCTCTGGATCACACATCCAGAGCCCAGCCTCTGGATCCAGTGCCCAGCCTGTGGATCCACACAGCCCAGTGCCCAGCCTGTGGATCCACACAGCCCAGTGCCCAGCCTCTGGATCCACAAAGGCCAGTGCCCAGCCTCTGGATCCAGTGCCCAGCCTCTGGATCCACACAGCCCAGTGCCCAGCCTCTGGATTCACACACCCAGTGCACAGCCTCTGGATCCTGAGCCCAGCCTCGATTCACACAGCGCAGTGCCCTGCCTCTGGATCCAGTGTCCAACCTCTGGATCCAGTGCCCAGCCTCTGGATCCACACACCCAGTGCCCAGCCTCTGGACCCACTGCCCAGCCTCTGTATCCACACACCCAGTGCCCAGCCTCTCGATCCACACAGCTCACTTATTCCCTTTATTTATTTGTTCACATTCCCATTATTCCCATTATTGTGAGTGACACGGTAGCACAGTGGTTAGCACTGTTGCTTCTGAGCGGCAGGGTCCTAGATTCGATTCCCAGTTTGGGCCACTGTCTGTGCGGAGTCTGCACGTTCTCCCCGTGTCTGAGTGGGTTTCCTCCGGGTGGAGTCAAGAGGAGGGCTCCTCACTGGGCACTTGCTGAACACTCATTTTGGGAGTAAACATTCCCAGGATAAGGAGGTTTCAGGGTGAGGGGTTTGAATAATAATAATAATCTTTATTATTGTCACAAGTAGGCTTACATTAACACTGCAATGAAGTTACTGTGAAAATCCCCTAGTCGCCACACTCTGGCTCCTGTTCGGGTACACAGAGGGAGAATTCAGAATGTCCAAATTACCTAACAGCACACAGCAAACACAGAGCTATCAGGCTCTCATTGGTGACCACGGGGCTCCCCTATAAATCCTATTGGTTCCAGCCAGGGCCAAACTACCCTGAGTGGCACAGGAGCTTTGTGGGCATCACATTTTCCTCCCAGGCTGTTCAAACAAGATTAATCGGCAAGTCTGAGAAAACAGGCTGATTGGCGTTGGCAGTCACACTGATATTTAACTGGCAATTAAACCTTATAATTAGGTAACTGTTTGGGAAGATTGTTTTGTTTTGTACATGTTAAATCTATTGCAAAATAATTATCTTGTGTTCAAGGCTTCACTAAAACATCCTGCTATCAGTTTTAAATGTGTTATTTATTCATACTTTGATAAACTAATACTCCAATAGCTGGTTAGTCTGAAGACATTAACCAGTGATTATCTTATGCACTTCTGTCAGGTCACAGCAAAGTTTCTCCTAATTGTAATGCAGCTCTCTGACCAGTAACCCTGTTGCTTAACTCTGTTACACTGGTGGGGAGTTTGATACTGATTAGCTGAAGCAACTGAAACACCGAATGAGATGGCAGTGACTTCCCTGGAAGTTAAGGCAGCATTTAATCAATGCACAAGTCAGGAGTATGATGGAATACTCTCCACTTGCCTGGATGAGTGCAGCTCCAACAACACTCAAGAAACTCAACACCATCCAGGACAAAGCAGCCCCGCTTGATTGGCACTCTAATCACCACAATAAACATTCACACTGACGTGTCAGTAAGATGTGAAATAAATCGTAAACTGTGTAAATCAAACTTTATTATTTTTGCTTATTTAGAAATGGACTTTGCTGAACCAAAAGATGGCTGCTACAGGTCAGATGATTGACTAGATTGGCTGTAGTTTCTGGAAATTTCAAACAGCAGTTACAACGACAAAAGAGTTTCATTCATCCTTAGGAACCTCACAATTAACTGCAAAAACACGTTATAATTGATTAAACCAGAGGGCTATAACAGAGGGGGAGACAGTGGAACTCGTCATACCTGCAGAGAAAGTAACAGCCACCATCTCACATCTGGGACTGTCAAGGTTCATTTAAAAAATGAACTATTGAAGAGAATGAATTATTTGAATCTTTATGAGTTGATCCCTCCAGCAGAGTCTGAGGGTGTACCAAGATAATAACTACACAGAACAAGATCATAAATATGGATTAGGATGTTTTCAGAGGATAATAACTGGGAAATTATAAACCATAAAATAAAAGCCAGTTCCAGACACCAGTTAAACATCTCTTTATGAAGTAATTTTGGAGGAAGGAGGTCACATGACTTGAGAGGCATTTTGAAATCTCTATTCAGTTGATAGATCAGCTGCTGATTTAACTGAAAGATCAACAAAAGGGCTCCAGGTTGACCAAACTGCGATAGGTCTCGGCCCCTCAAAGCCCTGTGACGCCCACATCCTGTGGGGGGAAAAAAGTAACTGTGCTGTACCTTAAACTGGGACAGTGTAAAATCCGCCCCTCCCCCTGCCTAACAGCCCATTCCCCTCTCTGCTCCTGATTGATATCCAGTGACTCTCTGCTGTAAAACATCCATGTACGTGTATGCAAGTTGGAGAGGCCACGATGGGAGCTCATGGTGTAATGACTCCCACAATGGAGTGGCCTCCTACACTCAATGCCAAGGTTACCCCATGAAGACCAGCCACTGGGGTGAGGCCTTCCCTTGCCTGGGCCTCTCAGTGACAAGGAGAGGAAACACTGGGGGGAAATGTGATCCCTCATTCAAATGTACGGCGAAGCAATGAAGCAAAACCAGGTTGTTTTGTGGGGGTGAGATTTGACAGGGAGTGACAGGGTGGAGTACTTTGTTGATCTGTGCTATCAACATGCCCAGACATGGCTTTGTTCACTTGTCTTTCCTTGAATGACCTTTAAAAGTAAATTGTCACCACATTCCTGAATTGAATCTATACAGACAAACAGCTTACCTTGCATTTTTCCCACCATAGTTTGGACCTGCTGAGACTTATTGTGCAATCTTCACCACCGTATTGTTGTTCAGCTGACTATGCAGCCCCATCATCAATAATGTCTTATATTTATATAGTACCTTTAATCCCAAGGTCCTTTGCAGACAAATTTGGCCCTGGGCCACATTAGGAGATATTAGGACGGTTGACTAAAAGCTTTATCCAAGAGGTAGGTTTTAAGATGCGTCTTGAAAAAAGGGAAGAGAGTAGAGGTGGAGAAGTTTAGAGAAAATTCCAGAGTTTAGAGCCCAGAAAACTGAAAGCATACCCACTTACAGTAAGACAATTAAAACTGGAGGTGTGACAGATTTGTTGTGAAATGGAGGAGTGCATCGATCTTGGAAGGAAAATACTGTTGAAAATGTTCAAAAGCCAGAACCATTGGCAGTGGTACTACTGGAGTCCCATGTCCATCCAGGTGTACAGGACCACTTCTACCTGTTCAAGGTTATTTCCAAGTTTTACTGCTGGGGTGGAGGGATGTGGGTGGAAGGAGATTACATCAAGAAGAACAGGCGAGATCATGGAGGAATTTGAAAACAAAGATCAGAATGTTAAAAATTGAGACTGAACTGGAACAGGAGCAGTGTAAGTCTGTGAGAACAAGATTTTTGAGTGAATGGGATTTGGTATGAGTTAAGAGATAGAAAGCAGAGGATTTTTTTAATTTATTGGATCACAGGATGTGGGTGTCGCTGGCTCAGCCAGCATTTGTTGCCCATCCCTAATTGCCCCTCGAGAAGCTGGCGGTGAGCTCTCTTCTTGAACCGCTGCAGCCCATGTGGTGTAGGTACACCCACAGTGCTGTTAGAAAGGGAATTCTTAGAATCTCTCCAATGCAGAAGGAGGCCATTCGACCCATCGAATCTGCACTGACCCTTGGAAAGAGTATCCTACCCAGACCCATACCCCGGCCTTATCCCCGTAACCCAACCTAACCTCTTGAACATTAAACAGGAATTTAACGTGGCCAATCGGCCTAACCTGCACGCCTTCAGACTGTGGGAGGAAACCGGAGCACCCGGAGGAAACCCACGCAGACATGGGGAGAAAGGGAAGGTTCCAGGACAGGATTATCTGCACAACCTGCCACGTGTCTCCTGACGGCACACCTTCGCTGCCAGGAAGCAGGGTTACGCTGTCAGTGGAATCGGCGATCCCGTCTGCATGAATAACTGGAAAACTCCAGCCCTATTATTTTAATATAACAACATTGAAGGAATGTGATATAATTCCTAGTCAAGGTTACGTGTGATTGGAAGAGAACTTTAAGGTGATGGTGTTCCAATGCATCTGCTGCCCTTGTTCTTTGGGTTTAGAAGGTTATGTAAATGGTGCACACATCTGCCACTGTGCGCTGGAGGTGGAGGGTATGAATGTTTGTGGATGGAGTGCCAATCTGCCCTGGTTGGAGTTGAGATTTTTAAATGTTATCCGGGCAAGTGGAGAGTATTCCATCACACTCCTGACCTGTGCCTTATAGATAGTAAAAAGGTTTTGAGGAGTCAGGAGGTGAGTTACTCACCACAGGATTCCCAGCCTCTGACCTTCTCTTGTAGCCACAGTATTTATACGCCAGGTCCATGTCAGTTTTCTGTCAATGGTGACACCCAGGATGTTGTTAGTGTGTGGATTGAGCAGAGGTATTGTCATTGAATGTGAAAGGAAGGTGGTTGAGGCTGGTTTAGCACACTGGGCTAAATCACTGGCTTTTAAAGCAGACCAAGGCAGGCCAGCCACACGGTTCAATTCCCGTACCAGCCTCCCCAAACAGGAGCTGGAATGTGGCTTCATTGAAGCCTACTCGTGACAATAAGCGATTTTTATTTCATTTCTTGTTAGAGAGGGCCATTGTGTGGCACTTGTGTGATGAGATTGAGTATTGGATGAGCTCAGTTTCATGGACGATAAAATGTGGGACACCAGCCATGAATGCATAGTTGTAATCAATTCTCGAGGTAGCAATGGTTTGGATGACGTTACGATGGCCACGAAGAGGGCAGGACGGTGGCGCAGTGGTTAGCACTGCTGCCTCACGGCGCTGAGGTCCCAGGTTCGATCCTGGCTCTGGGTCACTGTCCGTGTGGAGTTTGCACATTCTCCCCGTGTTTGTGTGGGTTTCGCCCCCACAACCCAAAAGATGTGCAGGGTAGGTGGATTGGCCACGCTAAATTACCCCTTAATTGGAAAAAATTAATTGGGTACTCTAAATTTATTTTTTAAAACTGGCACAACCTGCGGTATCCATAGGGACCAATTGGCACGATTTTTATTTGACTATGGAACCATTCCTCACACAACAACAGCAATCCCCCTGGTGGAACTGCTAATGGGATGCTGGTTTCGTACACATGGCGAAGCCAACTATTCCCAAAACTGGCAGAGGGGCTGCAGTGCCAACAAGCGAAGCAGAAAATACATTTTGGAGATATTCCTTGCTGGGTCCCTGGGATCATTCTGGAGAAAATGGGGTCAGTGTCAAAGAAAGTGAAGGTCCAGGGTAAGGTCGTAAAGAAACACCTGGATCATCTCAGGAGCAGGGAACCAGCCTTGTTACCAGCATGGAGGTGGCACAGTGGTTAGCACTGTGGCTTCACAGCTTGTCCTGGCTTGGGTCACTGTCTGTGCGGAGTCTGTACATTCTCCCCGTGTCTACGTGGGTTTCCTCCGGGTGCTCCGGTTTCCTCCCTCAAGTCCCGAAATACTTGCTGTTAGGTGAATTGGACATTCTAAATTCTCCCTCTGTGTACCCGAACAGGCGCCAGAATGTGGCGACTAGGGGCTTTTCACAGTAACTTCATTGCAGTGTTAATGTAAGCCTACTTGTGACAATAAAGATTATTATTATTAACTGGGCAACAGTTCAAAGCCTATTTTCACCTATATTAATAAAATTGCATTGGGTTACCAATCTGAAAAACATCAAACAATATTTTTGCACACAAAAAAGTAAACAATTACGTTCTATGACATTGTCCTATTTCACTGGTCCCTTGGAGATTTTACATTTTGGCTGTGCAAACTAATGTTACCTGAAACTTAACTGTAAACTGACCAACGCAATGTCAAGTACAACTCACTTTTTGAATTGCAGCAATGTGGTAACTCTACCCCCCTCACTCACTTCTCTCTCTCACTCCCTCCAGGGCACCAAAGACACATCATTAATGGTGAAATATTCAATTATCTCTGACATTTAAACAAATGCGCCCACAAAATAAGTTCCAACAAAGACTCACCGTAATCATCATTAAAATATGATGAGCTTTTACAATTCAGAGTGTGTTGTTGACTGATTGTTCAAGCTGCTTGAAAGAGTATTTCATCGGGAATGTTGTCACAAAATTCATCTTAATGGTTAGAATTAAATATTCAGCAATAGCTTCAGAGGGTTCGCCCTGCTGCCTCACAGCGCCGAGGTCACAGGTTCGATCCCGGCTCTGGGTCACTGTCCGTGTGGAGTTTGCACATTCTCCCCGTGCCTGCGTGGGTTTCACCCCCACAACCCAAAGGTGTGCAGGGTAGGTGGATTGGCCACGCTAAATGGTTTTTTAAAATTTAGAGTACCCAATTAGATATTTCTTTCCAATTAAGGGGCAATTTAGCGTGGCCAATCCACCTAACCTGCACATCTTTGGGTTGTGGGGGTGAAACCCACGCAGACACGGGGAGAACGTGCAAACTCCACACAGACAGTGACCCAGAGCCGGGATTCGAACCCGGATCCTCAGCGCTGCAGTCCCAGTGCTAACCACTGCGCCGCCCGCCGCCCTGGCCACGCTAAATTGCTCTTTAATTGGAAAAAATGAATTGGGTACTCTAAATTTTTTTTTTAAATAATAGTTTCAGAGCTCTATTTAAGTCGTTCTCTGACATGTCCTTTGATGTTAGCTATTGATCTGTGGACATCATTCTCATCTGTGAATCACAAGGGTGTGGGTTCATGTCCCATTTGGTGAGACTTGAGCACGTAATCCAAGTTTGGTATTCCAGCCTGGAACTGGGAGTGTTTTACTATCAGAGGTGCTTTTTCTCAGATGGAAGTTTAACTGAGGCCTTTCCCGAAGTAAAAGCTCCCCCATCATTATTTTGAAGAAGAAAAGGGGATTGTCTCCAGTATCATGAGCACTTTATCCCTCAGGCAACATCACAGAGGAAAAACATTTTTTTTTAAAAATCCATTCATGCGATGTGGGTGTTGCTGGGCCAGCATTTATTGTCCATTCCTATTTGTCCCTTGAGAAGGTGGCGGTGAGCTGCCTTCTTGAACCGCTGGAATCTGTGTGGTGTACGTACAACCACAGTGCTGTTAGGGAGGGAGCTTCAGGAATATGACCCAATCAATGAACGGATATATTTCCAAGTCAGAATGGTGAGTGACTTGGAGGGGAACCTCCAGGTGGTGGGGGTCCCGGGTATCCGCTGCTCTTGCCCTTCTAGATGGTAGTAGTCGTGGGTTTGGAAAGTGCTGCATCAGGAACCTTGGTGAGTTTCTGCAGCGCATCTTATAGCTGGTACACATGACTGCCACCGTTCGTTGGTGGTAGAGGGTTTGAATGTTTGTGGAAGTGGGAGCAATCAAGTGGGGCTGCTTTGTCCTGGATGGTGTCGAGCTTCTTGAGAGTTGTTGGAGCTGCACTCATCCAGGCAAGTGGAGAGTATTCCATCACACTCCTGACTTGTGCCTTGTAGATGGTGGACAGATTTTGGAGAGTCAGGAAGTGACTTTCTCACCCCAGGATTCCTCACCTCTGACCTGCTGTTTTAGCCACAGTATTAATGTGGCTGGGTCCAGTTCAGTTTCTGATCAATGGTAACCCCCAGGATGTTGAGTGTGGGGTTTCAGTGATGGTCATGCCATTGAATGTCAAGGGGTGATGGTTAGATCCTCTCTTGTTGGAGATGGTCATTGCCTGGCACTTGTGTGACGTGAGCGTAACTTGCCACTTGTCAGCCCAAACCTGGATATTGTCCAGGTCTGGCAGCAGCCAACAATCAAACACCCCACAGCTGGGTTTCAGCACTGGGGATATCCCCGCAACCAGAGAGTGGGTATGTGGATCGGGGCGGGTTCCTGAGCACAGGTTCCGGGGTCTTAGGGGCTCCTGATGTGGACGGGGGTGAGTGTGCAGGGCAGGGTCCTCCAGCACACTGTCTTGGTGGACGACACTCTGAGAGAAGGCGGGACATGTGAGGGTGGGAGAGGCTCAGGGGATTTGAGGATTCTGGGGTTCAAGCCCTAACTGATTGTTGGTCTCCTCTCTCTACCTCCAATTCCTTACAGCCACCAAGGTGGTGATTCTGCAGCAGTAGCCGTCACGGTGGCAACCCAGACGGCCAGACGCCGGATAAGGTGGCAGCAGCAACGGCGCAGGCTCGAGGCGGAACCCGATGTGCCATCACACTCACTGCAGATTCGGCCCCCCCCAATCAGGCTGGGGAGGGACCCAGAGGGGGACCCCGGTGACTGCCCGAGGTGCACAGGCATCGTTCATCATGAGATGATGGACAACGTGTGCCGCAGGAGACTCCGTCTCAACAAGGAGGCTGTGCCATGTCCTCGCGGATTTGCATCCGTGGAGGAGGAGGACACCCGCTCCTGATGGCCGTGAAGGTCGGAGCAGACCTGAACCTTTATGCAACGGGTTTATTCCTGGGGCCACGACAGCCTCTGCCTGTCTGTCCTGCCAAACACTCGCGAGGCAGTTCCCAAGCTACAGCCCACAAATGCATCCGTGAATTCACCGATGCCCAGTATACCTGGGGCAGCTGACTATATCAACTTTGAGCTGAACCAATCCCATCAAGATGCCCGGGCAGCAGGATTCTTCGCTATTGCCGGGATGCCCCAGGTCCAGGGGGTAATTGATGGCACGCCTGTCGCTCTGCGCTGACCGGGGTATCAGGGACTGCCCTTCATTAACAGGAAGGGGTTCCACTTCCTGAATGTTCAACTTGTGTGTGACCATCACCTCCAGATCATGCACATGTGCGTTCACTCTTCCCAGGGAGTGAGCATGACAGCTACATCCTGGCACACTCAGAGATCCCAAGTGTCTTTGAGGACCACCCCAGGTTGGCTCTTGGGGGCTAAGGGGTACCCGCTGAGGTCCTGGCTGCTGACGCCAGTGTGGAGGCCGGAGACCGAGACTGAGACCCAATATAACGAGACCCATGTGGCCACCTGGACTATCATTGACCGGTACATCGGACTGCTTAAAATGCGGTTCCCATGCCTGGATCGTTCTGGTGGTGCCCCCCCAGACGATCTCCCGCTTTGTGGTGGTCTGCTGCGTCCTCCATAACCTGGCACTGCAGTGGGCTGACATGCCTGAGGGGGAGGAAGATGGGCATGTGGCATTGTCTGACAGTGGGTCAATATACACGGCAGGAGAGTGATTATCAACTGCTGCTGCTCCTCAGTTGATGCCAATGTCTGACTCCTGTCTTTCTGCTGACAACCCGCTCACACCCACCCGGGGTCAGCATCGGGGTTGTTTGATCTTGTTCCACTGTGCCTGGGGGCAGGGGCGGGGGGGGGGGGGGGGGGGGGGGGAGACGGGACAGAAGGTTAATGGGGGTGGAGTGCAGGCAGGCCAGTGTGAAGATTAAAGTAACACAGGCTTCACATATATCAGGGGCGGGATTCCCCGACCCCCCGCTGGGCCGGAGAATCGCTGGGAGCCGGCGTCAATCCCGCCCCCGCCGTGTCCCGAATTCACCGCCTCCCGAGATTCGGCGGGGGCGGGAATCGCGCCGGCTCCCGGCGATTCTCCGGCCCAGCGGGGGGTCGGGGATGGGCCAAAGTCCCACTGCTGACAGGCCTCTCCCGCCGGCGTGGATTAAACCACCTACCTGACCACCGGGATTGGCGGCACGGGCGGGCGCCGGGGTCCTGGGGGGGGGGGGGGCGCGATCTGACCCCAGGGGGTACCCCCAAGGTGGCCTGGCCTGCGATCGGGGCCCACCAATCGGCGGGCGGGCCTGTGCCGTGGGGGCACTCTTTTTCTTCCGTCTTCGCCATGGCCTTCACCATGGCGGAGGCAGAAGAGACCCCCTCCCCTGCGCATGCGCCGGTATGACATCAGCAGCCACTGACGCACCGGCGCATGCGTGGACTTACGCCGGCCGGCGAAGTTCTTTCGGCCCCAGCTGGTGGGGCGCTAAAAGGCCATTCACGCCAGCCGGCGGAGTGGGAAACACTCTGGCGCGGGCCTAGCCCCTCAGTGTGAGGGCTTGGCCCCTAAAGGTGCGGAGACTTCCTACCCGCCGGGTAGGGGAGAATCCGGCCCAGGTGTTACATGTTTTAAGTTTGAATATTTGACATTTCCATTTTCCCGAGCTACAGATAGTGACCCAACTCCCACCCAGTCCCAACTCAGTGATCAATCTTGTCGATCTTACATGGTCTAGTGCCATGTCTCGGTGTGTCCCCAGGTTGCATGTTAGCGGCTAACTTTAGTAGATTGAATGGCGGGGGTGGGGGGTGGATCAACTCTGGATGGCCTGGCCCAATCAGAGGGAGATCCTGCGAGAGAATGGACATGTGATCAGTGAGAAGGAAGGATCATTTTGTCCGACATGAACGACTCACTTGAGAGACAGGTCATCTGGGTGAAGGGACAGTGGATCCTCACCTCCGCGGCACACAGCACCCTCGCTGTCGGTGACTGCTCTCTCCTCAGTTAACTCTGCGATTTCCAGGGGGTGAGGTCTCAGTGTTGGCTGGGAGCGAGTGGTGACAGAGCGTTTGAAAGCAGATCCCCATTGTTAGCGACGAGACACTGAGGCACGGGTCTGACCAATCAGACAGCCAGTGATGACGAGAAGCTGGTGGGGCTCATTTCTAGCACCAAGTGCCGTTAAATACAATGCGGCCACGGAGAAACACCCCACCAATCATGCCCAAAATTACTCTGAAATGTTTCCGTTAAATCGTGCCCATTGTTTCAGTAGCACTGGACTCCTAGTCCGCTTAAAATTTGAACTGTGGCATGTTGGAACAATGTAGGTGTGGGTGTGATGCCAAATAGATGTCTGGTATAGCTCTTTGTGTGTCAGACTGTGAATCGGGATCGGAAGATGAGCTTAACAAATGAGCTTAACCTCACTGAAATGCTGGCCTCCTGCCAACCTAGCAACTAAATAAAGGATGCTGCTTTGCACACCGTACCAGATTGATAGTGACCTTAAAATCACCACATATCTGGCAGCACGGTGGCGTAGTGATTTAGCCCTGCTGCCTCACGGCGCCGAGGTCCCAGGTTCGACCCCGGCCCTGGGTCACTGTCCGTGCGGAGTTTGCACATTCTCCCCATGTTTGTGTGGGTTTTGCCCCCACAACCCAAAGATGTGCAGGGTAGGTGGATTGGCCACGCTAAATTGCCCCTTAATTGGCAAAAATAACTGGGTACTCAAAATTTACAAAAAAAAATCCAAAAAAAAAAAAATCACCACATATGTGCACTGAACCATCTTTGTCCATCACGGTACAATCAGTGTGGCCTAATCACTCACATTAATGGGTTTCAGGACCCCCCACTTGACCAGCCTCTCTAATTCTGTCCCGACCTTCAGCCTGATGGCATATGGACTGAACTAGCCTTTCAGTATCTTGCTTGGCTTTCGTCCTTAAGCTTGACTGAGGTCTCTTTCATGCTTCCCATCTCTCCGTTAAAGACTATGGCATGTTTCTTCCAAATTGACCTGTTTTGGACGCTGACATGAAATTCACCTCGGTTCAGTTTAGCTTGATTCCCTCCAGCCAAATTCTCCCCATGAGGCCTGGATTGTTATCTTTAACAATGTGCGGGACAAGTCTGCGGTCTGTCCATTTATCTGCACAATTATATCGATACGGCCTCATAACAAAACTACTTTCTGGTATAGGTCTCAAATCCAGGGATGTGCACGTTAGGTGGATTGGCCATGCTAAATTGCCCCTTAGTGTCCAAAAATGTGCAGATTAGGATATGGGATCCTGGGGATAGGGTGGAGGAGTGGGCCGAGGTAGAGTGCTCTTTCAGAGAGTCAGTGAAGATTCGAATTGCCTCCTTCTGCACTGTAGGGTGTTCTATAAAAATGTTATGGTTCAGGGTTTTAAGGTGATATGTCGTAGTTTTTCTTGGTAAACAGTTTGTGGCACTAATGATACTGCTGCTCCAGTGTCCACCTCCATTTTCACCAGTTGTCCATCCAGTAAAAGAGTGACCCATTTACCGTTTGTTGTACCCGCAATAGCCAGTACATTCAACAATAGTTTGTCATTTGACTACGACTCTGGTCCTTTTTTGTGCCTTTTTGTTTCACATGGGTCCTTTTCCCTTTGTTTCATTTTCAATTTGGTACACTTGGTTCTTCCTTGTCCTCGTTCTTGTTTGGAATTTATTGTTTCTTTCCTTTTTTGTTTGCACTGGAGTGCTGAGCTTGTGGCATTTGAGTGCTACAGTGCTACAGTGAGAGTTTAGTGACTGAGGGAGTATAAGGGTTCATTTTTATTTAAAGTCTAGTATTTCTTTTATTTAGTTAATTAACTTAAAAGTTGCTGTTTGGTCTATAAGAAGGTGAATTTGAATCAGCTTTAAACAAGGTTCTACTTGGACTTAATTGCAGCTGGAGCTTGTTAATTAGTTAATTGCATTAGGCCAGTTTTCAGAAGCTAGAGTCACAGTATAAATCTGAGCTAGTTACAGTGCAGACTTAGTTTGCACTGAGTGCTGAGCTTGTTGCATTTGAGTGCTACAGTGAGAGTTTGGTGACTGAGGGAGTGCTGAACTTGTGGCATTTGAGTGCTACAGTGAGAGTTTAGTGACTGAGGGAGTGCTGAACTTGTGGCATTTGAGTGCTACAGTGAGAGTTTAGTGACTGAGGGAGTTAGGTGAGGAGGGAGCAAGGTGCTCCTTACATTTCATTTCCTATATTTATCAAAGAGCGTGAAGGGAGCCAGGAGTTTAGAGTACAGCTGACTGGAAGCAGAGTCAGAGGGCAGAGGTCCAGTTGGTCTACGGGGCAGCTAATTCTGTAAAGTAAGAGGGGATGGAGGCTAGGGCAGTTGCATGCTCCTCCTGTAGGATGTGGGTGGTGAGGGAAACCACTGGTGTCCCCGCTGACTATACCTGCGGGAAGTGCACCCAACTCCAGCTCCTCGGAGACCGTGTTGAGGTACTGGAGCTGGAGCTGGATGAACTTCGGATCATCCGGGAGGCAGAGGGGGTTATAGAGAAGAGTTACAGGGAGGTAGCCACACCAAAGGTACTGGACAAGAGTAGCTGGGTTACAGTCAGGGGAAAGAAAACTAACAGGCAGACAGTGCAGGGATCCCTCGTGGCCGTTCTCCTTCAAAATAAGTATACCGTTTTGGATGCTGTTGGGAGGGATGACCTACCGGGGGAAGGCCCCAGCGGCCAGGTCTCTGGCACTGAGTCTGGCTCTGGGGCTCAGAAGGGAAGGGGGAGCATAGAAAAGCAATAGTAATAGGAGATTCAATGGTTAGGGGAATAGATAGGAGATTCTGTGGTCGCGAGCGAGACTCCCGAAAGGTATGTTGCCTCCCGGGTGCCAGGGCCAGGGATGTCTCGGATCGTATCTTCAGGATCCTGAAGGGGGAGGGTGAGCAGCCAGAAGTCGTGGTGCACATTGGTACCAACGATGTAGGTGGGAAAAAGGATGTGGAGGTAATAAACAAGTTTAGGGAGTTAGGCTGGAAGTTAAGGCCAGGACAGACAGAGTTGTCATCTCTGGTTTGTTGCCGGTGCCACGTGATAGCGAGGTTAGGAATAGGGAGAGAATGGGCAGCACGGTGGCCTAGTGGTTAGCACAGCTGCCTCACGGCGCTGAGGTCCCAGGTTCGAATCCCGGCTCTGGGTCACTGTCCGTGTGGAGTTTGCACATTCTCCCCGTGTTTGCGTGGGTTTCGCCCCCACAACCCAAAAAAATGTGCAGAGTAGGTGCATTGGCTACGCTAAATTGCCCCTTAATTAGAAAAATAATTGGGTAATCTAAAAATTTATTTAAAAAAATAAAATAAAAAGGAATAGGGAGAGAGTGCAGTTGAACACGTGGCTGCAGGAATGGTGTAGGAGGGAGGGCTTCAGGTATTTGGATAATTGGAAGGCATTCTGGGGAAGGTGGGACCTGTACAAGCAGGAAGGGTTGCATCTGAACCAGAGGGGCACTAATATCCTGGGGGGGAGGTTTTCTAGTACTCTTCGGGAGGGTTTAAACTAATTTGGCAGGGGAATGGGAACCGGATCTGTAGTCCAGCAACGATCGGCTGGGGAAGGTAACACTGACAAAGGAGAGTACTTGCAGGCAAGGAGATGGGTTGAAGTGTGCATACTTTAATGCAAGAAGCATCAGGAATAAGGTGGGTGAACTTAAGGCATGGATCGTTACTTGGGACTACGATGTGGTGACCATCACGGAAACTTGGATAGAAGAGGGGCAGAAATGGTTGTTGGAGGTCCCTGGTTATAGATGTTTCAACAAGATTAGGGAGGATGGTAAAAGAGGTGGGGGGGTGGCATTGTTAATTAGAGATAGTATAACAGCTGCAGAAAGGCAGTTCGAAGGGGATCTGCCTACTGAGGTAATATGGGTTGAAGTCAGAAATAGGAAAGGAGCAGTCACCTTGTTGGGAGTTTTCTATAGGCCCCCCAATAGCAGCAGAGATCTGGAGGAACAGATTGGGAAACAGATTTTGGAAAAGTGCAGAAGTCACAGGGTAGTAGTCATGGGTGACTTCAACTTCCCAAACATTGAGTGGAAACTCTTTAGATCAAATAGTTTGGATGGGGTAGTGTTTGTGCAGTGTGTCCAGGAAGCTTTTCTAACACAGTATGTAGATTGTCCGACCAGAGGGGAGGCCATATTGGATTTAGTACTTGGTAATGAACCAGGGCAGGTGATAGATTTGTTAGTGGGGGAGCATTTTGGAGGTAGTGACCACAATTCTGTGACTTTCACTTTAGTTATGGAGAGGGATAGGTGCGTGCAACAGGGCAAGGTTTATAATTGGGGGAAGGGTAAATACAATGCTGTCAGACAAGAATTGAAGTGCAGAAGTTGGGAACATAGGCTGTCAGGGAAGGACACAAGTGAAATGTGGAACTTGTTCAAGGAACAGGTACTGCGTGTCTTTGATATGTATGTCCCTGTCAGGCAGGGAAGAGATGGTCGAGTGAGGGAACCATGGTTGACAAGAGAGGTTGAATGTCTTGTTAAGAGGAAGAAGGAGACTTTTATGTAAGGCTGAAGAAACAAGGTTCAGACAGGGCGCTGGAGGGATACAAGATAGCCAGGAGGGAACTGAAGAAAGGGATTAGGAGAGCTAAGAGAGGGCATGAAAAATCTTTGGCGGGTAGGATCAAGGAAAACCCCAAGGCCTTTTACACATATGTGAGAAATATGAGAATGACTAGAGCGAAGGTAGGTCCGATTAAGGACAGTAGCGGGAGATTGTGTATTGAGTCTGAAGAGATAGGAGAGGTCTTGAACAAGTATTTTTCTTCAGTATTTACAAACGAGAGGGGCCATATTGTTGGAGAGGACAGCGTGAAGCAGACTGATAAGCTTGACGAGATACTTGTCAGGAAGGAAGATGTGTTGCGCGTTTTGAAAAACTTGAGGATAGACAAGTCCCCCGGGCCTGACGGGATATATCCAAGGATTCTATTGGAATCAAGAAATGAAATTGCAGAGCCGTTGGCAATGATCTTTTCGTCCTCGCTGTCAACAGGGGTGGTACCAGAGGATTGGAGAGTGGCGAATGTCGTGCCCCTGTTCAAAAAAGGGAATAGGGATAACCCTGGGAATTACAGGCCAGTTAGTCTTACTTCGGTGGTAGGCAAAGTAATGGAAAGAGTACTGAGGGATAGGATTTCTGAGCATCTGGAAAGGCATTGCTTGATTAGGGATAGTCAGCACGGATTTGTGAGGGGTAGGTCTTGCCTTACAAGTCTTATTGACTTCTTTGAGGAGGTGACCAAGCATGTGGATAAAGGTAAACCAGTGGATGTAGTGTACATGGATTTTAGTAAGGCATTTGATAAGGTTCCCCATGGTAGGCTTATGCAGAAAGTAAGGAGGCATGGGATAGTGGGAAATTTGGCCAGTTGGATAACAAACTGGCTAACCAATAGAAGTCAGAGTGGTGGTAGATGGCAAATATTCAGCCTGGAGCCCAGTTATCAGTGGTGTACCGCAGGGATCAGTTCTGGGTCCTCTGCTGTTTGTGATTTTCATTAACGACTTGGATGAGGGAGTTGAAGGGTGGGTCAGTAAATTTGCAGATGATACGAAGATTGGTGGAGTTGTGGATAGTGAGGAGGGCTGTTGTCGGCTTCAAAGAGACATAGATAGAATGCAGAGCTGGGCTGAGAAGTAGCAGATGGAGTTTAACCCTGACAAGTGTGAGGTTGTCCATTTTGAAAGAACAAATATGAATGCGGAATACAGGGTTAATGGTAGGGTTCTTGGCAATGTGGAGGAGCAAAGAGATCTTGGGGTCTATGTTCATAGATCTTTGAAAGTTGCCACTCAAGTGGATAGAGCTGTGAAGAAGGCCTATGGTGTGCTAGCATTCATTAGCAGAGGGATTGAATTTAAGATCCGTGAGGTGATGATGCAGCTGTACAAAATCTTGGTCAGGCCACATTTGGAGTACTGTGTGCAGTTCTGGTTGCCTCATTTTAGGAAGGATGTGGAAGCTTTGGAAAAGGTGCAAAGGAGATTTACCAGGATGTTGCCTGGAATGGAGAGTAGGTCGTACGAGGAAAGGTTGAGGGTGCTAGGCCTTTTCTCATTAGAACGGAGAAGGATGAGGGGCGACTTGATAGAGGTTTATAAGATGATCAGGGGAATAGATAGAGTAGACAGTCAGAGACTTTTTCCCCGGGTGGAACACACCATTACAAGGGGACATAAATTTAAGATTAATGCTGGAAGATATAGAGGGGATGTCAGAGGTAGGTTCTTTACCCAGAGAGTAGTGGGGGGCATGGAATGCACTGCCTGTGGAAGTAGTTGAGTCGGAAAAGTTAGGGACCTTCAATCGGCTATTGGATAGGTACATGGATTAGGGTAGAATAATGGGTGGAGGTTAACTTCTTAAGGGCAGCACAGTAGCATTGTGGATAGCACAATTGCTTCACAGCTCCAGGGTCCCAAGTTTGATTTCGACTTGGGTCGCTGTCTGTGTGGAGTCTGCACATCCTCCCCGTGACTGCGTGGGTTTCCTCCGGGTACTCCGGTTTCCTCCCACAGTCCAAAGATGTGCAGGTTGGGTGGATTGGCCATGAAAAATTGTCCAAAATTCTATGATTAACCTAGAATAAAAGTTCGGCGCAACATCGTGGGCCGAAGGGCCTGTTCTGTGCTGTATTTCTCTATCTATCTATCTAACACACAAGTTCAGTGACCCCCCCCGTATTTTACCACACTGCATTTTGCATCTTTGCACCAGCAGCCTGCTGCTGCCTGCCCAGTTTGTGCACATTGGTGATCATTTCAACCCTGTGTCTGCGTCGGGGTCTGCACCAACATTTTGTGGACTTTAGTGCTCAAACCGAATTGTTGGACTTCCTTAGCTGCTAATTCTATTGAGATCACAACTTCTAAACCTTCTTTAGATTTAAGTTGCTTCCTCTTAACAGTGTTTTTTTCAATAATTTCACTTCTTAACCCACACACTAATCTGTCTCTAATAGTGTCTTCAAGATTTCTCCAAATTCATCCCTTGTGTCAGGAGAGGGGATACCAGCACAGAGCTAATACGCTAACTCTAGACACTGTTTGCTTTCTTAAATTCCACTGGGATAGGGATCGGGAATATCTAAGCAAAGGAATTTTTCACGGCCAATATTATCTAATAGTCACAAGAAACCATAGAAACAATATAACTTTTATTTAGTAATTCAACATGATATTAATAAATATAGTTTTCACATTTCAACAGTTGTGTTTCATTTCCATTGCAATAATAAGTCTAACAATACGATAGATTTCAGGTTTACATACTGGTTACAAGCAGATGTCGAAGAAAAGCAAGGCATGAGTTTGGATGTTAGCCCAATCATTCAGCCAACATCACCTCAAAGATCCTGCAATTGTTGTTAAAACCTTTCAGAAGATGTTCACATCATCTGAAAACACTCTTGAGGGTTGGCCTGATCGTTCATTCAGTAAATACTGGCTGGAACCACAGACCTTTCAGGGGCTCAGATCCTATCAAGGGTTGATTGAACTTATTCACTGACATATCATTATTCACCTCTGAGCTGTCCCAGAGATGTACATTTGCTGCAGAGACTGCGGCTGAGGGTCAGGATCCAACAGTTTGAAATGAATCATTTTTTAAAAGCTGATTCAGTCTGCTGTTTGTTACAGCAAAATGAAGCAACAAATGTCACACAGTGACCACATCAAAGACACAGAATGGGTCAAATTCAGAATAAATGTCTACACTGTCCCCATCAAACACTCCCAGGATAGGTACAGAACGGGGTTAGATACAGAGTAAAGCTCCCGCTACACTGTCCCCATCAAACACTCCCAGGACAGGTACAGCACGGGGTTAGATACAGAGTAAAGCTCCCTCTACACTGTCCCTATCAAACACTCCCAGGACAGGTACAGCACGGGGTTAGACACAGAGTAAAGCTCCCTCTACACTGTCCCCATCAAACACTCCCAGGACAGGTACAGCACGGGTTTAGATACAGAGTAAAGCTCCCTCTACACTGTCCCCATCAAACACTCCCAGGACAGGTACAGCACGGGGTTAGATATAGAGTAAAGCTCCCTCTACACTGTCCCCATCAAACACTCCCAGGACAGGTACAGCACGGGTTTAGATACAGAGTAAAGCTCCCTCTACACTGTCCCCATCAACACTCCCAGGACAGGTACAGCACGGGGTTAGATATAGAGTAAAGCTCCCTCTACACTGTCCCCATCAAACACTCCCAGGACAGGTACAGCACGGGGTTAGGTACAGAGTAAAGCTCCCTCTACACTGTCCCGATCTCCACTGTGACATTTCTGTTGTCCCTATAACCTCAGCTTGTTTTCTGTCCCTGACATTGATGGTGATTATCTCCAGTTTAATTTATTTTCCAGGCCCTGCTGGGGTGAGAGTCAAAGTATAAAGATAAAAGGAAACAGCAAAATGTATTTAACCTAATCAGAATGTACTTGTTTTGAAATTGTTTACCTGAAAATATGTCAACATATAAATCTCGGTATTTAAAAACTTTTTTTTCCCAATTAGGGGCGATTTATCATGGCCAGTCCACCTGCCCTGTACATCTTTGGACTGTGAGAGGAAACCGGAGCACCCGGAGGAAACTCACAAAGACACAGGGAGAACGTATAAACTACACACAGACAGTAACATGTTACAGACATGTTACCCTATTTGTGTCGACATTCACTTAGAGTTAAAATCATACATTTGCTCTCTGCAAAGAGCCCATACACTGTAACAGAGCAAACATCTTTAATGTTTAAAAGTCATCCAGATCTCTGGAAGGTTTGAGGATGGTTTAATTGACATGTTTAAGGTGATTAAGGGAATTTAAAAGACAGCTAAAGAGAAATTATTTTCTCTGATGGTGATTGGAGTCCAGAACAGGAGGGGAGAACCTTAAAATTCCAGCCAGGCCACTCAGCGATGTGTGAGGAAGCATTTCACACAGAGGGGAACGGAAATCTTGCCCAGAAAGCTCTTGAGGCTGAAGGTCAATTGAACACTTCCAAACTGTGATTGGTAGATTGTTTGGTGGTGAGGAATTAATTAAAGATATACATTGGCTGTGATAAAATTGAATAATGAAGGGGCTGAATGGCCTCCCATGTTACTAGAAAAAGCTCACTGGGTATGGCTGCCACCAAACCCAGGCTCTCAGTTCTGATTGCTGCCAACTGCTGCGATAGAGGAACAGGCGGGGGGGGGGGGGGGGGGGGGGGACAGGCTGAGGGCTGCGGGGAGGGGGACAGGCTTCGGGGGGGGAGGGGGACAGGCTGAGGTCTGGGGGGAGGGGGACAGGCTGAGGGCTGCGGGGGAGTGGGGACAGGCTGAGGGCTGCGGGGGGGGGGGGCAGGCTGAGGGAGGGGGAGGGGGACAGGCTGAGGTCTGGGGGGGAGGGGGACAGGCTGAGGGCTGCGGGGGAGTGGGGACAGGCTGAGGACTGGGGGGGGGACAGGCTGAGGGGTGCGGGGGGGGACAGGCTGAGGACTGCGGGGGAGGGGGACAGGCTGTGGGGGGACGACAGGCTGAGGGCTGCGGGGGAGGGGGACAGGCTGCGGGGGTGGGGGACAGGCTGAGGGCTGCGGGGGGGGGACAGGCTGCGGGGGGGGAACAGGCTGAGGGCGGAGGGGGGAACAGGCAGAGGGCTGTGGGGGGGGGAGGAACAGGCTGAGGGGGGGGAACAGGCTGAGGGCTGCGGGGGGGGGGGAACAGGCTGAGGGCTGCTGGGGGGGGGAACAGGCTGAGGGGGGGGACAGGCTGAGGGCTGCGGGGGGGAACAGGCTGAGGGCTGCGGGGGGGGAACAGGCTGAGGGCTGCGGGGGGGGGGGAACAGGCTGAGGGATGCGGGGGGGGGGGAACAGGCTGAGGGCTGCGGGGGGGGGGGGGGGGGGGGGGGGGGGACAGGCTGAGGGCTGCGATGCCTACCATTGCCAGAGAGCCAGTCATCACTCGATGTCCTGGCTCTCGCAGGAACTACTGCCTCCTGCTGTAAATGGCAGGAGCTGCAAGCCATTTAGGGAGCAATTCCCAGCAAAAATGACAATGTCAGCAGTTTGTTACATTAAACAATCATTGACAATCCACTTGCACCTTAAAGCAGAAATATGCAGAACCCACAGGGCCCTGAGTTTAACTAGCTCAGAATTTAAATTGAAAGTTCCAGGGTGTGTGCAATACAATGATTGAGAAGGAGCTGATGCACGGCATTGGACTCATAAATATCTTATCATTCACACTTTTTGATGCTGCTCTGATTTTTCTAATGTTTGTTAGGATATGTTCATTTTTACCCAACACTGTATCATTTCTCAGGAAAACTTGAAAACCCTTGATGTTGGGTGAAAGTTATTCTGCACGCAACAGTTGGCTTGTCACGAAGAAGATTCCACATTCAGCAATCAGGCAAAGAATCAGTTCGCCTGCTTTTGGTGACTGTGATTGAGCCTGTTCTACTAGCTTGACATGATTTGGAGAACAGGCAGTTCCTGCTTCATTTTCATCCAGCTCAGAGTCTCACTATGTGAAATGAGCAGCTTCAGTCTCAATACTATTTCCAGATTGTCATTTCAGCACGGTAGCATTGTGGTTAGCACAACTGCTTCAGAAATAGAAATAGAAAATCGCTTATTGTCACGAGTAGGCTTCAATGAAGTTATTGTGAAAAGTCCCTAGTCGCCACATTCCGGCACCTGTCCGGGGAGGCTGGTACGGGAATTGAACCGTGCTACTGGCCTGCTTTAAAAGCCAGCGGTTTAGCCCAGTGAGCTAAACTAGCCCCTGGTCCCAGCTCCATGGTCCCAGGTATGATTCCCGGCTTGGGGTACTGTCTGTGCGGAGTCTGCACGTTCTCCCCGTGTGTGCGTGGGTTTCCTCCGGGTGCTCCAGTTTCCTCCCACAGTCCAAAGATGTGCAGGTTAGGTGGATTGGCCATGCTAAATTGTCCTTAGTGTCAAGAATTGCCCTCAGTGTTGGGTGGGGTTACTGGGTTATGGGGATAGGGTGGAGGTGTTGACCTTGGGTAGGGTGCTCTTCCCAAGAGCCGGTGCAGACTCGATGGGCCGAATGGCCTCCTTCTGCACTGTAAATTCTATGATCTATGAAATGGACATGCCCCGAATTAGAATGACTTTGACAGATGTTGGTCTCAGATCAATGCGACCTTGTGCCGACATGAAAATATAACGAGGCAAGAGTGCACTTAGATTGCTATTAAAAACTGCCAGGAAGGGCTCTATGATGCTGTCAGGGGTTTGATAGTCTGGCCAGATCTTATTCCCAGTTTGGCTCAGTGATTGGTACTCATGAAATGAATGAAATGAAAATCGCTTATTGTCACGATTAGGTTTCAATGAAGTTACTGAGAAAAGCCCCTAGTCGCCACATTCCAGCACCTGTTTGGGGAGGCTGTTACGGAAATCGAACCGTGCTGCTGGCCTGCCTTGGTCTGCTTTCAAAGCCAGTGATTTAGCCCAGTGTGCTAAACCAGCCCCTGATGATGGTTCCATAGCCTGTGGGCTCTATTTGCACAGGATACTCCGAGTGCAGTGCTGAGGGAGTGCTGCACTGTACGAGGTGCTGTTTCTTGTTGGATGAGACATTTCCAGGCCCTTCTGCCCTGCCAGGTGGATGTAAAATAGCCCATGGCCCCTATTGCAATAAGACCAGGAGAGCCTTTCCTTCTGTTCAGGAAAATATTTATCCATAGCCGGTATCAGTAGAATGGGTTATCTAGTAATTCTTACATCATTTTATGGGATCTTTCTGTGTCCAGATTAGCCATTGCGTTCCTCACAGTAACTGCATTTCCAGTTTTTTACTGAGCTGTAAAATGTTTTGAGACATCCTGTGATTATGGAAGGTGTTGAGAAGAGTAATTCTTTCTTATATATTTATTGCAAACCCGGGAGATCTGGACAGTGTGACAATCATCAATTAAATTGTTGGAGAGTTAAAACTTCAGAACTGAATGATATTTCTCTCAATGGCATGTTTTGCAAAACTAGATGAATGAATTTATTGTAATGCTTGAGAATGAGAGAATTCAACACTGCAGATATAACATAGACATTACCCTGATTATTATAAACTGTGTCCTTTAAAATGGAATGAAAATCGCTTATTGTCACGAGTAGGCTTCAAATGAAGTTACTGTGAAAAGCCCCTAGTCGCCACATTCCGACGCCTGTTCAGGGAGTCTGTTACGGGAATTGAACCGTGCTGCTTTCAAGGCCAGCGACTTAGCCCAGTGTGCTAAACCAGCCCCTGTGTAAAATGGGACAGAGGAAAGTTACACAAACAGGAACCTGGCTCATTCATTAATAGCAGCGATCGAATCTCCAGGTAAATATTACCTTCATCTCTCATTATTCAATCTTGATTCCATAAGATTACTACAACGTGTCACTGCTGGGAAATAGAAAGTGCAAACAGTTTTAATTTGGATGTTTTATTTTGTGGGTATTCCCCATTTCCAGAGGGCAGACCAGAATATGTGATGGTGAATTTATTAGTTGCTTGCTGTATTAACTCTTGGGCAGGACAAACAAGGCAAGGGGAATACATGATAAACGGCAGGACCCTGGGAAGCACCGAGGGTCAGAGGGACCTTGGTGTGCATGTACACCCGTCCCTTAAGGTAGCAGAGCAGGTGGATACAGTGGTTAAGAAGCAAATGGTATACTTTATTAGCTGAGGCCTAGAGTTTAAGAGCAGGGAGGTTATACTGAAACTGTATAAAACAGCTAGTGTATTGTGTGCAGTTCTGGAATCCACATTATAGGAGGGATGTGATAGCCACTGGAAAGGGAGCAGAGGAGATTTACCAGGATGTTGCCTGGGCTGGAGAGTGTTAGTTATGAAACGTTGGATAGACTGGGGTTGTTTTCCTTGGAGCAGAGGAAACTGAGGGGGGGACATGATTGAGATGTATAAAATAATGAGGGACACAGATATAGTAGACAGGAAGAAACATTTCCCCTTGGGGGAGGGGGTCAATGACCAGGGGGCAGAGATTTAAGGTGAGGGGCAGGAGGTTTAGAGGGGATGTGAGGAAAGCCTTTCACCCAGAGGGTGGTGGGAGTCTGGAACTCGCTGCCTGAAAGGGTGGAGGAGGCAGAGACCCTCAGTTTCGGTCCCCGTATTTGAGGAAAGATGTAGTGGCATTGGAGGCAATTCAAGGAGGTTCACTAGGTTGATTCCAGAGATGAGGAGTTTGTCATTTGAGGAGAGATTGAACAGTTTACGCCTCTACTCTCCAGAGTTTAGAAGAATGAGGGGAGATCAAATTGAGGTATACAACATGATAAAAGGTATGGATAAAGTAGACATGACGGATGCTTCCTCTAGAACGAGACGTCATAGTCTCAGGATAAGGAGGTAGCAAATTTAAAACCGAGTTCAGGAGAAATTCCAAAGGGTTGTGAATCTGTGGAATTCGCTGACTCAGAGAGCGGTAGATGCAGGGACAGTGAGTACATTTAAGGAGGTGTTAGACAGATTTTTAATTGGTAATGGGTTGAAGGGTTATGGAGAACGGGCAGGACGGTGGAGTTGAGGGCAGGATGGGATCAGCCAGGATCGAATGGCGGAGGAAACTCAATGGGCCAAATGGCCTAATTCTGCTCCTTTATCTTATGAACTTATGAACATAACATTTAGGAAGTATTTAGATCTGAACTTGCGATGCAAAGACAAACAAGGCTATGGGCCAAGTGCTGGGAAATGGGATTAGAATAGTTAGGTGGTTGTTTTTGATCAGCACTGACCCGATGGGCCGAAGGGCCTTTTCTGTGCTGTAGACCCTCTGTGACTCCAAAAATACAGTGGTTCCAATCATCTTAAAAATATTTCAGAAAATGGGTGTATCTGGATTTCTAATTATTGGTGGGCAGTAGTTATGGTGCTGGATTAATAGTTATGGTGCTGGATTAATAGTTACGGTGCTGGATGAGTAGTTATGGTGCTGGATTAATAGTTATGGTGCTGGATTAATAGTTACGGTGCTGGATTAATAGTTACAGTGCTGGATGAGTAGTTATGGTGCTGGAAGTGGGGAGGCTGCAGAAGGATCTAGACAGTTTGGGAGAGTGGTGCAGGAAATGGCTGATGCAATTCAACGTGAGAAAATGTGAGGTCTTGCACTTTGGAAAAAAGAATCCAAGCATAGACTACTTTCTAAACGGTGAGAAAATTCATAATGCCAAAGTACAAAGGGATCTGGGAGTGCTAGTCGAGGATTCCCTAAAGGTAAACATGCAGGTTGAATCTGTGATTAAGAAAGCGAATGCAATGTTGTCATTTATCTCAAGAGGGTTGGAATATAAAAGTAGCGATGTGCTACTGAGCCTTTATAAGGCTCTGGTTAGGCCCCATTTGGAGTACTGTGTCCAGTTTTGGGCCCCACATCTCAGGAAGGACATACTGGCACTGGAGCGTGTCCAGCGGAGATTCACATGGATGATCCCTGGAATGGCGGGTCTAACATATGATGAACGGCTGAGGATCCTGGATTGTATTCATTGGAGTTTAGAAGGTTAAGGGAGATCTAATAGAAACTTACAAGATAATACATGGCTTAGAAAGGGTGGACGCAAAGAAACTGTTTCCGTTAGGTGAGGAGACGAGGACCCGTGGGCACAGCCTTAGAATTAGAGGAGGTAAATTCAGAACAGAAATGCGGAGACATTTCTTCAGCCAGAGAGTGGTGGGCCTGTGGAATTCATTGCCGCGGAGTGCAGTGGAGGCCGGGACGCTAAATGGCTTCAAGGCAGAGATAGATAAATTCTTGATGTCGCGAGGAATTAAGGGCTACGGGGAGAATGCTGGTAGGTGGAGTTGAAATGCCCATCAGCCATGATTGAATGGCGGAGTGGACTCGATGGGCCGAATGGCCTTAATTCCACTCCTATGTTTTATGGTCTTATGGATTAATAGTTACGGTGCTGGATGAGTAGTTATGGTGCTGGATTAATAGTTACGGTGCTGGATGAGTAGTTATGGTGCTGGATTAATAGTTACGGTGCTGGATGAGTAGTTATGGTGCTGGATTAATAGTTACGGTGCTGGATGAGTAGTTATGGTGCTGGATTAATAGTTACGGTGCTGGATGAGTAGTTATGGTGCTGGATTAATAGTTATGGTGCTGGATTAATAGTCACGGTGCTGGATGAGTAGTTATGGTGCTGGATTAATAGTTATGGTGCTGGATTAATAGTTACGGTGCTGGATGAGTAGTTATGGTGCTGGATTAATAGTTACGGTGCTGGATGAGTAGTTATGGTGCTGGATTAATAGTTATGGTGCTGGATTAATAGTTATGGTGCTGGATTAATAGTCACAGTGCTGGATGAGTAGTTATGGTGCTGGATTAATAGTTATGGTGCTGGATTAATAGTCACGGTGCTGGATGAGTAGTTATGGTGCTGGATTAATAGTTATGGTGCTGGATTAATAGTTATGGTGCTGGATTAATAGTTACGGTGCTGGATTAATAGTTATGGGCACAAATTCAATCCTGGCAAGTTGTGAAACTGAATTAATTACATCCTGTGATCAGTAGGCTGGAGCCATGAAACACAACCACAAAAGTTGCCATAAAAACTCCCACAAGGTCCTTCAAGTAAGGATACCTGCTGCCCTTACCCAGACACCTGACCTGAGGCTGCATTGTGGGATTGGGAGGCTGAGGAAATTATACAAATCCAGGAGCAGCTGGGGAATTGCTGCTTTTGCCCCCGTCTTGAGTTGTTGAAGAAGAGCAACTGATGGAGACAGTTTGGCCAGAAGGGATTATGTAATCCCTTCTCTTTAGCTCAGTTGGTGGGACAGCTGGTTTGTGATACAGAGCGTGACCAGCACAGGTACAATCCCTCTACCCTGAAGGCCTCACCTTCTCAACCTTGTCCCTCGCCCGACCCTCAGGTTAAATCACCAGCAGTCAGCTCTCCCTCTCACAGGGGAAAGCAGTTCTGAGACTAAGTCAACCGTACTTGTGTAACAGCATCTTGTTGATCAATCCCATCTACAAGTCTGGCTGGCTGTTTTTTTCTGTGATGATATTGTAAGCAACAATAATCATAGTTAGTTGGCTGACAATGTTCCTGGTCTAGGATTCCTGAGACCCAGGGAAATGCTTTGGAAAATGCAACTTCCTAAGGAACAATTACAGATTTTAGCCCACTCAAATCCCATCCATTTGCTTAGAGTAACAATAATTTCCTGAAAGTGCTGTTCCTCTGACATTGCAATAATCACTGCATTCCACAACTACACGGTTAGTGCTGATAGTTCGCTCTCCTCTTTGACCGGTTACTGTGAGTCTGAGCTTGGGATGATGGTGTTTGTCGAGTGACCCTCAGAGACAATGTTATAGTCAAATCTCCAATAATTCTAATGGAAACTCAGAAGGAATATTTCAACACCAGTTGGTGGCATTAACATAGCAAGCTCCTTTGGCCCATCTAGCCCACCTATCACAGTGTTTTCTTGGTGCATTTTGAATACCAAGCAAGCATGGGGATAAATGGTAACGTAGACAGGCTGGGCCAAATGTACATCAGCAACATAAATCCCACCTGTTGCCAGAATCTGTTCCTGCTTCCTGTTGCAGATATACGGATTGGGAGAAGGAGGAAGCCATTTGGCCTCTCGAACCTGCTCCACCATTCAATAAAATCTCATTTTACCCTCAGCTCCACATTTCTCCCGTCTAATGGGCTTTGCTTATAAAGAGTGTATCTGCCTCTGCCCTAAAAAATTGAAAGACTGCGTCAAACATCTTTTGAGGAGGAGAATCCAGAGACCCACAATCCTCTGAGAGAAAACATTTCTCCTCAAATCAGTTTTAAATAGACAGCCAGTATTTTTAAACAGTGACCCCCAGTTCTAGAATCTCCCACAAGAGGAAAGATCCTCTTCACACTAACCCTGGCAATACCCCTCAGGATTGACATGTTTCAATCAAGTCGTCTCTTACTCGTCTATACTCAGCAGATACAAGCTTAGCCTGTCCTGTGTGAATAAAGAGGTAGGATTTAAGCAGCATCCTGAAGGAACATGTGGAGAGGTGAAGAGGTTTACGGAGGGAATTCCAGATAGTCCAGGCAGCTAAAGGTGGAGAGAGTCAAACTGGGATTTGGGCAAAAGGATGGAACTGGAGGGGCATAGATGAGAGGATTGTAGAGTTGAAGAGATTATAGAGATAGAGGGAGGGCGAGGCCCTGCAGAGATTCCAGGACAAGGATAAGAATGTTCTAATTGAGGTGTTGCCTGGGGGCAGATGCATGTCAGTGAGCTGAGTGGGGGTGGGTGAGGCAGGTTGACAGGTGCAGATAGGGAGGTGTGTAATTCAAAACAGGAAATTCCGGAAATGCACAACAAACTCATCCGCATCTGAAAGAAAGTGTCTTTTGTAAGAAAATGTTGCAGGAACAGCTACACCCTAAATTCTCTCCCATATTAATCCAGCTCCAGCATTCTGGCAGCTTTTCGCCTTCTGTCTGAAGTCTATCCTTCTGGAGTTAACTCTGTCCTACCAGAGTCAGCCTAAATGCTGCTGACTCTCAACATGGAGTGCCCTTACCAAATGATACAAAAAAATTAAAATCAATGCTTCGGAACAGTGGTTAGCACTGTTGCTTCACAGCACCAGGGTCCCAGGTTCAATTCCCGGCTTGGGTCACTGCCTGTATGGAGTCTGCACATCCTCCCCGTGTCTGCTTGGGTTTCCTCCGGGTGCTCCGGTTTCCTCCCACAGTCCAAAGGCGTGCTTGCTAGGTGGATTGGACATTCGGAATTCTCCCTCTGTGTACCCGAACAGGCGCCGGAGTGTGGCGACTAGGGCCTTTTCACAGTAACTTCATTGCAGTGTTAATGTAAGCCTACTTGTGACAATAAAGATTATTATTATACATGGGAGTGTGACTTGGAGTGTGCCATTCTCCAATCTTCCTGCATTCTCCATGTTTCATTCTGAGTTTTGAGCTCTCATCTATTCTGGGAACACATCAGAGCTGACAGTCCAATTGTTCCTGGCCACATTCAAATACTTTGCGACTTGTCTGGTTAATTTGCCTAATCACAATCGGGTTTATCCTGCCCTTCCTCATTTATCTTTCATTCCCTTTGAATAATGCTGCCTACTTTTCATACTTTTTGAATCCTTCCTTGTTTGTTTTTTTATCTGTTAATGGGTGTTGTTGTTACCGTTGCTGTGAAAATGCTGCTTAAAGAGGCTCCGGCTAAACAAACCAAGCTAGCAAACTCCCCCCGGATTTAAACAGCAACCACCTGGCTAACTCAGGTGCACCAGAAACACTCTACCAAACTTACCGTCCTGTCCTGCAAACCTGGCAATAATCTCAGAGCCTCTCCCGTACGGCACAATCAATACTTCCTCTATTTTCAACATGGCTTCTCATTCTTCACTTCTGCTTGCTGTATGTATATGAGCGATAAATGATACATTCCACAGATTAGCCTACCTGAGTACATTCACTAATGATCTCTGAGTATTATAGGAACCAAATTATCATTTAAAATATGAAGCTATTTAAGGCCTTTCATATTCATGTTGCATTTGATTATTATAGATTTTTTCTTATCTCTCTTTCTCTCCCCTGAAGGTGAGACCATTGTTTGCCAGCCCTTACCCTGACAGTAATTCTCAGCAGAGCCCGAGCCCACTCCTGGCCTGTCTGCCATTTCTGTGCATTTATATTTTAGGAGCCAGGACTGATTTATTCATTACCCCTCAAACCCAACTAAGGTGCTGAGGTCAATTCCAGCTGTGGGACTGTCACCCACTGTTAAAATTAGGGCTCGATCTACTGAAAAAGCAAGAGCCCCATACGGGGCTGGATTAGCAATGTCATTGAGAGGCAGGAACGACCCCGATATCGAATGGCGCTCTGTTATTCCTCGGGCCTCGGTGGGGGGGTGGGGGGCTGGAGAAACAGCCCCCCCAAGGCTGCACTCAGTCGCATTTACTGCACAGGAGCTTTGCTCGTCAATGCAGGAAAGGATTGAGACGTCACCTCATATGGACAGGGAGCCCATGGACCCAATCCCCAGCATGGGCAAAATGCCACATTGGCACTGCCCCTGCCTAGCAGTGCCATCAGGGGGCACCTGCCAGGGTGCCAGGCTGGTAGTATCACAATGCTCCTGGGTGGCATCAGCAATGGCAGGGTGCCACCACCCAGGGGCCTCCGAACACATGGTTGACCCACCCCCCAAGTGCCGGTATGCCTGGTCCGTGGTTGTGGAGACCTGTGCTAAATGGTGCCCGGCTGGGGTTGTGTAGGCGAGGCCAGTAGATCCCTCGATCTGACATAGGCATAGCTAAGTGGGCCGGATCTTGTTAGATTTCACGGGCTGTAACGATGGTCGGGAGTTCTGGAAGAGGCTATCGCGGGAAGTGGCCGGACTTGGCCAGTGTCAATGAGGGGGTGTCGATAGTTTAACCTACTTTACTGAATGCTTTGTCAGATACAACAAAGATCAAATGTAATTTTCGTAACATTTCTTAATTTGAAATAAAATAACAAATGACCCCACTTCCACCGGGAAAAATATTCGTGAGAAACAATTGATTGAGAAACAACTTTCTATGAAATACAAATAAAGCTAAAAATTGTGAAAACACCCGGCAGGTCAGTAAGCGTCTGTGGAGCGAGGATCAAAGTTAATGATTCAGGTCTCCAGAAAGTTCACCAGACCTGAAAGGTTAACTCTGTTTCTCTCTCTCCAGATGCTGCCAGACCAGATGTGATTTTCCACAATTTTGTTTTGATTTCAGATTTCCAGCATCTGCAGTATTTTGATTTGCGGCAACACTTCTCTGATTAACTTACAGCTGCTTTTTTTCATGCGCCTTCGTTCATTTAGAAACATAATGAATATTGAAGTAAAGCCCCCCCCTCCCCCACTGAACCCCCACTTACACACCAATTAGTACATTGCAAGAGCTTCAGGTAGAGATTGAGGATAGAGCGTGTTGTGCACCACACTCGTTATGCTGTGCTTTGGCGACAGTTATGATTTGAGAGAAGGAATACTGTTTGATTTTCTCATCACCAGCCTGACTTCGATGTCAGGGAGGTTGCCTTGTTTGTTCTGTGGGCAGCCTTCATCTGTCGCTGCCAGGTGCAGGTCGAACCGGAGTGATGTGGATTTCTTCCGGAGGTGTGGATTATCCTTGAAAAAGGAACATTCCCACTCTTTGATAACCTCGTCCACTTTCTCTGTTCTGAAACAATCACAAGTATATTGAGCAGACTGACTTTGAACACATTAGCATAGCATTGATCTACGGCGCTGAGGACCTGGGTTCGAATCCCGGTCCTGGGTTACTGTCCGTGTGGAGTTTGCACATTCTCCCCGTGTCTGCGTGGGTTTCACCCCCATAACCCAAAGATGTGCAAGCTAGGTAGATTGGCCACGCTAAATTGCCCCTTAATTGGAAAAAATAATTGGGTACTCTAAATTTATGTTTTTTAAAGCGGAAAAAAAAAAGCACAGTATTGATTACTCACTCGATGGAATCTTACAGCACAGAATGAGGCCGTCGGCCTACTGAGCCTGTGCTGGTTGTTTGAAAGAGTTGGCCAATCAGTCTCACTCACCTAATCTCTCCTCATATCCTGAAAATTTCAGTCTTTATTCAATTCCCTTATTGAACCTGTTCAGAACATTCCAAATCACAGCATTCTCATTGTCCTAATATCGTAAGGGCCCGATTCTCCCCAAAAATTTCGAAGTTAATTTGTGGCGTTTTTTTCAGGGAGTTTCACACTGGGTCTGCCGGCGAGCTCCCCCCCCCCCCCCCCCCCCCCCCCCCACTATTCAATGACACTTAGTCACTTTTCTGGGCCCTGGGGAGTTTCTCACCTGTTTAGGCCACACTCAGAATTTTTTTTTGCACTGGGGAGCTGAACTCATTTTGAAAGGGTGCCCCGATCTCTAAATGAGCTTCTGGGTCCACCCCGACCCATGGACAATGTCACCCCCACAGACATGGACACTATCCCACACCCTCCAGGTGAGGATACCCCGCTATGGGGTCTTGGGGGGTCCCCCCTCTTCAGGGCCCCCCACCCAGCCCCCTTACAGCACCCCCTCCCTTCTAGGACTCCCACCATCACCCACCCAACCTCCCGAAGGCCCCTACCCTGCACTCCTACACCCTTCAAACCCCCCCACTCCACTCTCATTTCATGGGCATGGCCCCCCCTTGCCCCCAACCCTTGGCAGTGTCATCTTGGCACTCAGGCACTCTTGCACTGGCATCTTGGCACCCAGGCAGTGCTCCTGCTGGCTTGGCATTGCAAGGGTGGCAGTGCCAAGGTGCCCACGTTCTGGGAGGGGGGGGGGGGGAGGGAGCCACCCTTTACTTACACTGATCACCCTGCAGCCTCCGATGGCCCAGGAGACCCCCTGGGTGCCTTTCCACCTGGTCCACGTTTGTGTGGCCCATCTGCAGCCTCGCTAGGGAGGCCGGAGACTCGAGGGAGGCTGGTGGATCCCGGGCAGGTAGGTTATAAGTAGGTTTCCCACCTATGTCCGCGAGCGCCATTCAGTCCCATCCATTTGGGACGGGATTCTGACTCCCACATCTCGCTAGACTTCTGGAGAATCCCGGGAGGCCCGGAGCTGGAGAACTTTGGCAGCATTCTTCGGCCGCGTTGCACTCACGCTAGAGCCCAACACGGCCGGAGATTCCCGCCTTAAATCTCTGTCTGTTTGTTATTAACCCTTGAGTCGTTGGAAACCATTTCTCCCCATTTACTCTATAAATCCCGTCATGTATACTGAAATGCACATCTCTGGTTTGACGACTTCTGAAGTTAGTATGAACTGTCCCAGATGCCTGCATCATTTTAGGAAGCCTACATCGATTTTGGTGTGAGTGCAGTGTACATATATTGGAATGATACCAGACCACCAAGGGTTAAATTACCAGGTGAAATTACACTAACTAGGGCTGTATTCCCTGGAATTTACAAAGTTAAGGGGTGATTTAATCAAAGTTTTTGAGACACTGGGGGGAACAGATAGGATATATATAGAGAAAACCTGGTTGGAGAGTCCAGGTCTAGGGATTAGATTTAAAAATTAGAGTCAGTAGTAATATTAGGAAATATTTCTACACACGAGAGTAGTAGAATTTCTGAATTCTGCAATTGACGCTGGATCAATTGTTAAATTTAAATCTGAGATTCAGAGATTTTTGTTATCCAGACTTATGAAGAGAGTTGGGTCAAAGGCAGGTATCTAGGTTATAGTTCAGCTGTGAGCTCATTCAATGGTTTAAAATATTCGAGGGGCTGAATGGCAGCCTCCTGTTCCTATGTTCCTCACCTCAAACTCTGAGAACCATGTAGATCAGGTTTGCTATTGGCAACTGCTCAAATTCAGGTGTTCTGTTGTTAACTCAACTGGTCAATATTCACTATTGTAAGGGGCTGCATGGTGGCGTAGTGGTTAGCACTGCTGCCTCACGGCATCGAGGAACCTGGTTCGATCCTGGGTCACTGTCCGTGTGGAGTTTGCACGTTCTCCCTGTGTCTGCGTGGATCTCACCCCCACAACCCAAAGATGTGCAGGGTAGGTGGATTGGCCATGCTAAATTGCCCCTTAATGGGGAAAAAATATATCATTGGTTATTCTAAATTTATTTTTAAAATATATTCACTATTGTAGCAGTATAGCTCAGGCAAGGCAATGATATTCATCCCCAGACAAATGAACATGTATCTGTGACATACTCCTAACTGTGCTTTAATGGGGAGTGCTCTCCCATTGTGAAGCTTAGGGGTTTACAACCAGGTTCAAATGCCAGCACAGCAATGCCCTCTATGCCATTTCCATGCCTCCCATGCCAGGTCCATGTCTTCTATTTCCCCTCTATACCCATCCACCCTGTATGCGCTATGTATGGACCAATGAACCAAATAATTACAATGGGAAGTGTTGAAATGCTGAGAGAGAAAAAACACCCATTCAGAAATCCTCTGCAACAAAGTGTTGCTCCTACCACCCTCCAAACGTGTCAATCTGACATGGCAATGATCAGTATCTTGCCCAAATCAACATACAGACATGGACAAAGAAATGACAGAAAATAGTTAATTCCAACCAAATTAAGATGTTAAACAAAGTAAACACTCCACTCAGTTGTCAAAACAGAGCCAATATAAGCAAATGCATTTGTGAATCCTGTACCTCAGCAAGGTAGCCATGATGAGTGCAGGTAGGAGTTTCCACGTGGCTTTCTAACTCGCTCACCTGGCACAGGCCCACCCATCACTGTGGCCGCCTGTAATCTGCTTCCAAGGTTGGTGGGACCAACTCTATCCTGCCCCTGCTCCCGTCTTCCTGGGGTGAAGACTGAGCAATGATGGGGGCCTTTAAACTGACTCGAGCTACACACCCTGGTGGTAAAATCATAACCTGGTTTGTTCAGTGCAAACCGATAACTTGGTGAAACAATAACGAGCATCGCATACTCACAATAACGAGGAGTGACTGTCGCCCTTACCAGTGAAGGAATGAAACAGTTCGGCAGCAATTTTCCTTTCCATATTCAATGCACTGTTAAGAATGAAATAAAAATGGTTCCACTTACTGAATTTTGCCACGAGCTTTTGAACTCTCAGCTACTGAGTTGCAGCCTAAAATTTCCTGAGTTGTGACCATCTCGATCCTCTGCTCAAGGCGGCTTGCGATGGTGGACATTGCTGCAGACGCTGTTTGATCAAACCCTGTGGATCAAATCTATCAACAATCAGTGTAGTGATATGCAGAAGCAATTGTACACGTAAATATGTTAGATCTCCAACCACTAGGTGGCAGGCAAGTTATCCCATGTAACACTGTCACCCAGGGGGAATCTGCAGGAGAATTCCTCGTGGTTAGTTTATTTTGTGATTGTTCCAGTTTGTTGGTATTAGTTTCCGACCCACAGTTTGTTACACGATAATAAATTTGACTAGTCGAGAGCTAGGTGGTCTTTGGTGCATTAACTCAATCATTGTCCCTGTGCTAGAACAGTCAGAACTCAGCAGCTCTCCATTCATTGCTGTAAGGTGATGGTGTTGTGCATTTTCATTGAGGGTCAAGGTTGACAAGGAGCACCCTACTCCCTAACGATGGTGGAATGGCTGCTTTGTGAGGGGGGGAGGGGGATGGTGGGCTGGGATTGGCCCCGCAACTCTCACTGAAATTTTGATTGGACTTTAGAACATAGAACATAGAACAGTACAGCACAGAACAGGCCCTTCGGCCCTCAATGTTGTGCCGAGCCATGATCACCCCACTCAAACCCACGTATCCACCCTATACCCGTAACCCAACAACCCCCCCCCCTTAACCTTACTTTTATTAGGACACTACGGGCAATTTAGCATGGCCAATCCACCTAACCCGCACATCTTTGGACTGTGGGAGGAAACCGGAGCACCCGGAGGAAACCCACGCACACAGGGGGAGAACGTGCAGACTCCACACAGACAGTGACCCAGCCGGGAATCGAACCTGGGACCCTGGAGCTGTGAAGCATTTATGCTAACCACCATGCTACCCTGCTGCCCAAACTTTGTTTGAAAACAAACGCACAATTTCTGACATCCATGGGGGTGAAACCACTCTCGTTGGTTAGAAGGTTCCTCACAAGGAGAACAGTTTCTAACAGCTCTGAGCAACCATTTTAAGAAAGTCAGTTTTCTTCTGTTCATTCTGAGATGTGGGGCTGGATTCTCTGACTCTGGGGCTGTGTCTCCACACCTTCGTGGCCACGGCGGCGTTTCACGCCAGAAAAAATGGTGCAAAATGCCCACCGATTCCCCGTTTTGCTGGGGTCTAGCAGGACGACAGCGTAGAGCCCCCGCCTACAGCAGCCGCACCGTGCTACATGGCAGTGGCTGCTCGCAGACCAGGTCCGTCCCCCCTTCGGCCGGCTCCCACATCCCGGACCACCCCCCCACAGTGCCCCCAGACCCGAATAATGCCCTCCCCCGCCCGCAGATCGGCCCTCCCCCGGCTGTGGCGGCACTGGACTGAGTCCGCAGCCGCCAGGCTGAAGTTCCCGTTGGGTGAGACCGACGCAGTAGGGAACCCGGCTGGTGGGGGACAGAACATTGGGGGCCCGTCCTCAGGCAATGTCCTGAGTCCATCGCTATGTGGCGTGGCATACTCTCTGAGTAAGCCGCTTTGGACAGGGATGGAGCATTGCGAAAGCATCGCCGCCCCCCCATTTGGATTCTTTGGCCGATCGCCAAACGTGTTTCTGACAGTTTCGACATGCCAGGCTTCAGGGTCTGAAGTTTATCAGTGAATTCGGTTACATTTTATTTTAATGACATCAATCTTTTTGGTCATTTGCATGTGCCTGCCCAAAAATGACCAGATTTATTCAATTCATTTCACAACTTGCTGAGGTAGGTTGTAAAATCCACCCCCCCCCCCCCCCCCCTCCCCACCCCCCCACTACAAGGTGGGAGCTTTCTCTGAGCAAGCAGTGATGTGCAGTAAATATGAGATTGCTGGCGACGCCCAATCCAGGGACTAAATAGAAACAATACCATCAATGTTAAACCAAGCTGTCGGAATGAAGTTCTGCAAAACCATGCTGCAGATTTCTCCTCTTTTCCAGAGGGGAGTCTCCTGACCAATGGGAGTAGCCTGTTCACACTGAGACCACTATGGCATGGCCATCCCTCAGGAAAGCACGTCCACACCTTCTCCCTGCAGAGGGTGGTGTATGAAACAGGAAGAAAAACAAAATGGAGAAAACTCTACCCAAAGAGCCACCATTGACAATTGGATGAAGAGATCGTAGCCATATTTCCAGATGTTACAAAGATAGATAGGAAGGTAAGTTGCGAGGAGGATTTTTCTTTTTTTTGCAGAGTAAAGTTCCCTCTACCCTGTTTCTGAGGCATGAATATCCAGCTGTGATACTGTGTGGGGCACTCGATTAAAAATGCCTGAACCACAGACTGGATGTTGTGTTTCGACAAGCCTCCTTTCAAAATTGTGAAACAAATCACAGATCACACTTACCCGGAGGTGGGGTCATTCCTTTCTGACTGAATCTGCTGCGGGATGATTGATTTCTATCAGACGAGGCACCACAGAGTCTGGAATATAGAAAATGGAGAAAACTTTGTCAAATTATTAGTTCAGCGTCAGAGGGAAACATTGGTTGTGGACGATCTTTGAGTTGACAGCCCACCAGCAGTCTTAGTTATGGGAAGATTCTCATCTTCCATAAAACTGCAATCTCTGAAACAGACAGACACAGGGGGCGGAATTCACCGCTCCCGCGATGGATCAGGAAGGCCGTCGTGAACTCGGCCGAGTTTCACGACGGCCTCGGAGGCCGCTCCTCGCACATTATTCACCCGGGGGGGTAGGAGCGGCGCTCCGTTACTCTCGGCTGCCGGGCCTTGACACTTACGTCAAGGCGGCGCACCGAGAATGACATGACGGCGGCGCCAAAGTGACATCAGCCGCACATGCGCAGGTTGGCCGGCTCCAACCCGCGCATACGCAGTTGCCGTCTTCCCCTCCGCTGCCCCGCAAGACGTGGCGGCTTGATCTTGCGGGGCGGCGGAGGGGAAAGAGTGCGTCCTATTGAGACGCTGGCCCGATGATCGGTGGGCACCGATCGCGTGCCAGTCCCCTCCCGAGCACGGTCGTGGTGCTCACTCACCTCTCCGCCCCCCACAAGCCACAAACGAGCATTTGGCGCCCATGTTCACGACGGCAGCGACCAGCGTCAAGCCGCTCAGCCCAACCGGGCCGGAGAATCTCCCGTCGCCGTGAAAAACGGCAAGCGCCGATTCTTCCGAGCGGGGGGTGGGAGAATCGCGGGGGGTGCCGGGACGGCGTGTCGTGAGTCGCCCGTCCCTCCTGCGACTCTCACACCTGGCGTGGGGAGCGGAGAATCACACCACGGTTACAAATGCAGGGTAATTAAAGCAGTTTATCAGCCATTCTGAGTGACACGTTTTCGAGCCAGTGGCAAATGAAGTTCCTGTTTAAAAGTCAATCTGTTACACAGCAGGTGAATAATCTCTCATTCCCCAATATCGAAGCTCCCAATTAAACTCTTTCCCTCCAATCATTGTTCAAGCTGCTTCATATTAATTCTGCTTTTCAACAACAACAACCTTCATTTATATTGCACCTTTCACAGTGACCCCATAAAACACAATTTGAAGCTGAGGCAGTTGAGTTGTAGTCTGGTTTAGCACAGTGGTCTAAACAGCTGGCTTGCAATGCAGAACAAGGCCAGCAGCGCGGGTTCAATTCCCGTTCCAGCCTCCCCAACAGGCGCTGGAATGTAGCGACTTGGGGCTTTTCACAGTAACTTTATTGAAGCCGACTGGTGACAATAAGCCATTATTATTACTGTCGCTAGTTTAGTAACCCGGAGACCCAGGGTAACCCTCTGGGGAGACAGGGTAACGCTCTGGGGTCCCCGGGTAACGCCAACCTCGAGATGGACAATAAATGCCGGCCCAGCCCAGCGACGCCCACATCCCAGGAACAAAAAAAACAAAACATGGAGGACAAGACTAGGGCAATGACCAAAGGTTTGATCAAAGGTTTTAATCGGTGTCTGAAAGAGGGAGAGGCCTCTTCATCTTCCTGACTTGAATCATTCCACCACTGACGGCCTTGACTTCAGTTGCCCCAGTTCCAATATGGGCTGGTGTTGAATATTGTTCAAGAACACTCCTCTGAGTGTCTTTGTACATCTTACTGCATTAAAGGTCCTATATCAATGTTAGTTGTTGTTGTTTTGTTACTAACTCCTTCCCTACAGATCGAGGCAAAAATATGTCAGACCTCCCCACCCTCATCAGCCATACCTTGCCCCTCCCCCCTCATCCGCCCCACTCACCGGCCCACACTCCACCCCCTCCCCGGCCAACACTCCATTTCCTCACCGGTCACACTCCACCCCCTCCCCACTCACCCCCCCCCCCCCCTCTCACAAGCCACACCTTACCCCCTACTCCATCAGTGGCCATATCGCTCCCCCCTCACCAGCCAATGTCAACTCTCATTGCTCACCTGCTCTCCTCTCTGTCCAGGAGACTTCGATACATTGCTATCTCCCTCTCCAGCCTCATCTTGGTGTTGAGTAGCAGTTCGTGTTCCCAAACCTGATTCTCAATGTCTTTCCTGACATCATGTAAGTCGCTCTCCAGATGGTGGATCACAGAGCCCAGACTCTTCAGGTGGAGCTGGTACCTCTGCTCTGTGACCTGCAGAGAATTCTGCAGTCCCTTCTGCTGTGAGAACACACATCAATTCAAAACAGGTCAGTGACAAATCCCGGCCCAGGGCTTTGACCTAATATTTATACTCAGAAGAAATGTAGCTGTTTTTAAATTCACAAGAGTTGCTCATCACACACATCGCGCCAGCTTTGTTGCATTCGTCTAAGTCTAGTGTATGCTGCAAAAACCTTATTTCCAATCCTCACAATTTTTCAGTGATGATTCTAATCTTCACATCGATCACATCTGAAGAGAAAATAAGTTGTGGGGGGTGGTGGTGGTGGCGGGGGGCGGGGGGGGGTGCGTTGGTGGGATTAGCTGGGTAGCTCTTGCAGAGGGTTAACACAGACCAGTGGGCCCAATGGCCTCCTTTTCTGCTGTATGCATGCTACAGTCCCACGATTCATTCCAGAACATTCCGAAGAAAACTCATGAATGGAAACATTGCACCTGATTTGAAATCTGTGTGTCAGTTAAAACTGGGCCCAATATTAACTCTGTTTCTCTCTCCGCAGATACTGGCTCAGCATTTCCAGCAATTTCTGTTCAATTTCAGATTTCCACACTGATGGAACCATCAATTCACCAGACACGTGTTTTCGATATGAATCTAGGCTTTAATCAACTTACTTCAGAGCCAGCCTGTTACCTGTCGATGAACTCTCAGTGAACTGCAGGCTGACTCTGGACAAGGGTATTTATACAGCAGCACAAGGGGGAGGAGTCGTGGGCGGAGCCAAGGGTGGAGCCCTGTACAAGCTCCTGAGCATTCCCAGAGCTACTCCCCCAGTGGTCGGGTAACGCTACTGCGCTTACAAATATACAGTGTGAATTACAATGTTATATTCACCACATTCACCCCCTGCAGTATTTTGATTTATCTTATAACAGGAATCTCAATGTAAAGATTTCTAATGGAGATAAGGATGATGTTAAAAGCCTGGGCCAGCTGTGCTCCTCAGATCTGTGCTTCATCTAATTTTACTTTTTTAACCCAATTTCCAGATTTGTCATCTCCACTTTGCCCAAGTCCATTGCAGCTGAAGCGAGACACGCGGTCTGGCAGAACTGGGAGCAAGCGCCGTCTTTAAAATCAAAAAGCTCTGTGGCCTGGGATCCTGGGATCTGGATAGATAGATAGAAGATAGGAGCAGGAGGAGGCCTCTTGGCCCTTCGAACCTGTTTCGCCATTCATCACGATCATGGCTGATCATCTAACTCAATAGCCTAATCCTGCTTTCTCCCCATGTCCTTTGATCCCATTCTCCCCAAGTGCTAAATCTAGCCACCTCTTGAATATATTCAATGTTTTAGCATCAACTACTTCCTGTGACAATGAATTCCACTGGCTTACCACTCTTTGTGTGAAGAAATGTCTCCTTATCTCTGTCCGAAATGGTTTACCCTGAATCCTCAGACTATGACCTCTGGTTCTGGACACACCCACCATCGGGAACATCCTTCCTACATCTACCCTGTCTAGATCTGTTAGAATTTTATAGGTTTCTATGAGATCCCCCCTCATTCTTCTGAACTCCAGCGAGCACAATCCCAGCCTAGTCAATCTCCCCGTACGTCAGTCCCGTCATCCCTGGAATCAGTCTGGTAAACCTTCGCTGCACTCCCTCGAGAACAAGAATATCCTTCCTCAGTAAAGGAGACCAAAACTGCCCACAGTATTCCAGGTGTTGTAGCCATCTGAGATGGCCACCTGCAAAGGACCATGGGAATTATGGCCAAACCAGGATTCAGACAGATACAGAGCTTCTGTGCATTTGAAACGCAGGTAGCTAGACCTGATCAAAACCCCCGCTCGTTTGCATTCTAATGGCCCATTTCCCCAGAACAATAGGACTGCACTCAATAAACCGGTACAGCCACAGACTGATCGGCGCCACTCCCTTTACTCAGAGAGCCCAACTGCCAAGGTCAATGACCGCTATGGACCTGCCCAGCCACCAAGGCACCCGCCCCTTTATTGGCCGAAATCGAAGCAGTGATCGAAGCCCTGTCGAACTATTGGGTCCAAGATTAAGGACCGCTCCAAAGAGCACAAAACCATTGAGGGATAAAAGGGGACACAGCCATGTGTTCAGTCTCTTTTGGGACGGCCTGTGCCAGCCTCCTTTGAATCCGGCCTGTGCCAGCCTCCTTTGAATCCGGCCTGTGCCAGCCTCCTTTGAATCCGGCCTGTGCCAGCCTCCTTTGAATCCGGCCTGTGCCAGCCTCCTTTGAATCCGGCCTGTGCCAGCCTCCTTTGAATCCGGCCTGTGCCAGCCTCCTTTGAATCCGGCCTGTGCCAGCCTCCTTTGAATCCGGCCTGTGCCAGCCCAACTGCAGCATAACGACCAGACAGCCAAATTCAAGACCAACGATCGCTACCTGACGGATGAGCCCAGCAGAGACAGAGCCACCTCTTCAAACCAGCCACGTGATCAAGATAAAGGCCTTATCCACTTGTACAGTGCCGGTCGCCTGAAGTTAAGTATAGGTTATTGTAGTTGATAGGTGTAGTTTAACTTGTAGTATATTGTGCTTGCATGTCGAAGTAACCCTTGTGTGTAAATAAACCATCTTTGAACTTGAACTGACTAACTGGCTGTGTGGCCATTTGACCGATATACGGGAAAGCCTTGTGGTTCAGTAAGAGAAACAGAAACACCCACATTATTGGGGACGCTGTTGGGACATAACATCATATCATAAAAAGAGCCTCAGTATCATATTGCCGACTCTAAAGAGCAACATTATTATAGTATTCCATTAAATTGGCAACAGTGTGGCCTTACCAAGGCCCTGTATAATTGCAGCAACACATCCCTGCTTCTGTACTCGAATCCTCTCGCAATGAAGGCCAACATACCGTTAGCCTTCTTTACCGCCTGCTGCCCCTGCATGCTTACCTTCAGCGACTGGTGCACAAGGACACCCAGGTCCCGCTGCACACTCCCCTCTCCCAACTTACAACCATTCAGACAGTAATCTGCCTTCCTGTTTCTGCTTCCAAAATGAATAACCTCACACTTATCCAAATTATACTGCATCTGCCATTGATTTGCCCACTTGCCCAACCTGTCCAGATCTTGCTGTAGGATCCCTGCATCCTCATCACAATTCACCCTCCCACCTAATTTGGTATCATCTGCAAACTTGGAGATGTTACATTTTGTTCCCTCATCCAAATCATTAATATATATTGTGAATAGCTGGGGTCCCAGCACCGATCCCTGTGGTTCCCCATTGGTTACTGCCTGCTAATTTGAAAAGGACCCATTAATTCCCACTCATTACTATGCTTTGTCTCAGAGATGGAATTGGGATTTTGGAGCATTGTGCGCAGATGTTTAGAACTATTGTTAGAGAAGTGAATGGAGAACGTGAGCTGGTTCGGAGCTCAAGATGGGAACAGAGGGCAGCATGGTGGCCTAGTGGTTAGCACAGCTGCCTCACGGCGCTGAAGTCCCAGGTTCGATCCCGGCTCTGGGTCACTGTCCGTGTGGAGTTTGCACATTCTCCCAGTGTTTGTGTGGGTTTCGCCCCCACAACCCAAAAATGTGCGGAGTAGGTGGATTGGCCACGCTAAATTGCCCCTTAATTGGAAAAAATAATTGGGTAATCTAAATTTAAAAAAAAAAGATGGGAACAGAATCAGCTGAGATCCCTGGCTGGAATGATGTTGATGAGCTTGGAGTTGGGAAGAGAATTGACTTAGGCAGGGATGGTGACACCCGCCCACTCCACCAACCAATTAATGACCAGTTGAGGGCTTCATCCAGCTGTGGATGGGCTTGGGTGACTCTGTGCGGAGTCTGCACATCCTCCCCGTGTGTGCGTGGGTTTCCTCCGGGTGCTCTGGTTTCCTCCCACAGTCCAAAGATGTGCGGGTTAGGTGGATTGGCCGTGATAAACTGCCTTTAGTGTCCAAAATTGCTGTTAGTGTTGGGTGGGGTTACTGGGTTATGGGGATAGGGTGGAGGTGTTGACCTTGGGTAGGGTGCCCTTTCCAGGAGCCGGTGCAGACTCGATGGGCCGAATGGCCTCCTTCTGCACTGTAAAGTCTAAAAAAAATGTGATGTGCCCGAGTGCTGAACCTCACGGGCTGCTTGTCACCTCTGCAGGAGAGGGGGGCTTCCCACTGACCAACGGCACTCCATGCTTGATCGTGGTGGGACAACAGGCTGAGGTATACACTGCCAACCTTCCTGCGACCCCTCACCCAACAAAACCCTTTGACCCTACATTACTTACCTGTGGCCTGGGATTCCAGTGTGTGTCCTTCCAGCAGCAACCATGGCCTCTGATTGGCTGGCAGCTCTCACTGGGCAAAACCGCTGCCGCCATGGAAGGCCCGCAGCTGCCCTCACCACTGCCTGACTGGCAAGCCACCCCAAAAAGAGGCAGTGAGGGTTTACCGGCCCTCCTGCCAGCAGGCGGTACTCACTGACACTGTTCTTCAAAGGGAAAAGGGTCTTGTAATTATCGGGAAAGGTGATCAAGATAATGGAACAAAGACTGAGCTGTTGCAAACAGGGGAGAGTGCAGCAGCTGTGATGTTGCTGAACAAGAAATCCAGAGACCCAGGCTAATGGGGACAGGGGTTCCAATCCCACCATGAGGCTAATGGAACTTGAAACCATTTAATAAACCTGGAATTGAAAGCTAGTCTCAGTAATGGTGAGGGCATAGGGCAGCACAGTGGCCTAGTGATTAGCACAACCGCCTCACGGCGCTGAGGTCCCAGGTTCGAATCCCGGCTCTGGGTCACTGTCCGTGTGGAGTTTGCACATTCTCCCCGTGTCTGTGTGGGTTTCGCCCCCACAACCCAAAAATGTGCAGAGTAGGTGGATTGGCCACACTAAATGGCCCCTTAATTGGAAAAAATAATTGGGTAATCTAAATTTTAAAAAAAAGTAATGGTGAGGGCAAAACTATCATCAAATGTTGTAAAAACCCATCTGGTTCATTAATGTCCTTTAGGGAAGGAAATCTGCCGTCCTTACCTGGTCTGGCCTACACGTGACTCCAGACCCACAGCAATGTGGTTGACTCCTACCCGCCCTCTGCAATGGCCCAGCAAGGGCAATTAGGGAGAAGCAGGAGGTCAGCTGGCGGTCATCAGTGGCTTTACCTGCAGGGGGGGGGGGGGAGGAGGGAGTCAACAATATCGCGGCCTTGGAGTCTGCTCTCTGTGGCACGGGAAGCTGGGGCGATGATGTCTGGTGCCAGTGTGAGTGTGGGGCATATGGGGTGGATGGGATGTGGTGAATGTCTTGCGGATGGGCCATACAGGCTAGGGTGACTGAGACACCAAAACACAAAGTAACCGGGTGTCCCCTTTGGGCTGGGTTGGTCCATCTGAAGATTAGCAATCCAGTAGGCCTAAATACAGAGGGATGACAGCAATAAGCTCTCTGAATTATCCAGCCTGACTAGGCAGGGTGCCTATTACTGCTTCTCTCTGAGGGAGTAACTAATTGTGCCCAGTTAGGATCCTGACCTCCATGCAGTTGGGACAAATTGGCCCACAGGGGTTAACTCTTCACACCAGCAGCTCCTCTGCGTTACGGAGAAAAGGCTGGGATTCAGCTTTCTGTGTCAGGACTGCCAGTTTGATGGCCCAGGAATAAGTGGCAAGGGGGCAGAATGGGGTGGATGTAGGAATTTCAGATCCACTGTATTACATGTCTTACATGCGGTAAGGGTTAAAGGCGTGGGTTAGTGTGTGTATAACTGCTGTAGTCATGTTTTAAAAACCCTGGTATAAAAGACAGCGACACGTTTGGAGACAGAGGTGCAATTAAAGCATCATAGAAGTTTGGGCTAATGGACTTTGATTAGGAGGGTTTCCCTGGATAATGAGAGACACGGGACTTGATCGAAACGACTCGTCATGCCAACTCGGTAACACGAGGCCTCTTGCGAGATTTGCGACGCTTGGAACACCTCATGAGATTGAACGAGAACTCACGAGATGTCATTATGTGAATCTTACCCTCGCTGGAGGAGGTCCAGATTTACATATTTAAGTGAGCAGTTAGGCTGACTTAACCATGTCTGTGGCCGATGCTCCCGAGGCCCGGAAACGAACGTCTGTGTCTGGCAGACCTCAGGTGGCGCCATTTAGCGCTGCCCACACAGACGTGGACCAGGCTTAATGGCACCTTGGAGGATCCCCCAGGCCATCAGAGGACACCGGGTGGATGGGCTCTGGGCAGGATGGTACCCTGGCACTCCCGCTGCCACCAGGGTATCTTGGCACTGCCACCATGGAACTGCCAGGGTGCCCAGGCAGCACTGCCAGGCTGGCAGGGGCACTGTGCCAGGCTGGCAATGCCAAGGTGCCCAGGTAGACAGGTTTCCGTGCAGGGATGAGGGTTGCTTGACGACCGGTTGGTTGGGGCATTGAGGAAATCCAGAGGCTGCGGTGGGGAGTCTGGTTGGGGGGTGTCAAGAGATCAGACGGCATTTAAAAATGGCGTCCCGATCTCTTGCTGTTCTGACGAGCCCAGCTCAGCTCATCAGTGCAGGAAGCGAGATACGTGCAGCTTCAGCGGGCAGTCCTTGCCGAGGCAAAGGAACAGAGTCCCGTTTGATAGCGGGGTCCATCTCAGCACTGCAGGCTAAACGCACCCAAAACTGGACTCTGTTTCACCCCTGTTACCTTGTGTCCATTGTGTTCAGCTTAGTAAGGTGAGGTAGTTAGTGTTAATGTAAGCCTACTTCTTTCAATGATAAAGATTATTATTATTATATGTCCTGACGAACTTGATACCAGAGGACACCTGCTCCTGTAGGTCATCAAGGTCGCAGCAACCCTGATCGTCTTTGGCACGGATGCTTCCAGGGGTCCACCAGGGACCACTGCGGAACCTCTCAGGTATCTGCCCAGAAGTGGATCTGTGAGTGACTGAGTCACTATATGCAAGAACTGGAGAATAGATTCTTTTCGACAGGGACCAGGCCAGACAGATCGAGAGGTCAATGGGGTTCGGGGCGATAGCTGGTCTGCCAAAGAGGCTGGGTGTGATCGACTGCACCCATATCATTCTCTGTGCCCCAGGGCACCTACACAAACAGGAAGGGGTTCCACATCCTAAATATGCGGCTGCTGTGTGACCACCAGATGCAGGTCAGAGATGTGTGTGTCCATTTTTCAGGAAGCATGCAGTTCTCGTCCTCCATCAATTGGGAGGTGATAAGGACATCTCAAGCCTTCCTGCCCATGCGCACTCTGACCCCCACGTGGCCTCGCGACTCGGTCTCAACAAGCTCTTCCTCGGCACCCTCCTGCATGTCCTCCTCATCCAAGGACGCGGCTGCTGCTCAAGGTCATCATCTGAAGGATCTTCACCCCAGTGCAGAGCCAGATTGCAGATGGAGATAGATATTGAGAGAGAAGGAAGGTCTTACAGCTCTGGTAGAAGCAGTTGGTTTTAGAGAGTTACAGGGGGAACATCTCTCTCTCAGCTTTGCTAGATGAAAAGCCATAATATGGAGTAATAGTTAACGAAACTAGAGAAATGAAGAGAAATTTCCAAGTCTGGAGTTAACGAGGCAGAGAAAATTGGGAACTGGAACAGGTTACTGTTCAGTAAAGTCATAGAGAGTTGAAAAGCAATGGACCATGAGATGCCAATTTAGCACACTCGGCTAAACAGCTGGCTTGTGATGCAGAACAAGGCAGCAGCGTGGGTTCAATTCCCGTACCTGCCTCCCCGAACAGGCGCCGGAATGTGGCAACTAGGGGCTTTTCACAGTAAATTCATTGAAGCCTACTTGTGACAAGAAGTGATTATTATTATTATTATGTCTGCAGTGATGCTAAGGTTTGTGAGATATTACTAGTTTGGAGGCATTATTTGAAATAATTGTGGAAATGGGATTTCTTTAATACAAAAGAAATCCTAAAGGGGGTGGTGTAAATCTGGGACTAGATTCACTGTTAAAAGTGGAGCAGAAGGGGGTGCCATATTCCAAGGTGTCTTTTGACCTCGTTCAAGGGCCTCTGTACCCTCCCTCCCCTGGTCCACACAACGTACCTCTTCCGGAGTGCTCGAGGCCCCCCCACCTCTTAAGGGCAAAGGCACCCTGGCCCTGACCCCTGGCATGGGCAACATGGCACCTGGGCACTTGGTACTGGCAGCCTGGTACCCTGGCAATGCCAAGGTCCTCGAGTGCCAGAGGGAGTGCCGCTGGACATGGACATGAAGGGTAAAATATAGCAGATTATCGTGAGGAGCTGACATGAAAGAGGGTTTGACGGGGCTATGTGGAGCATTAGTATTGACTAGACATGCTATTTATTGTAAATACATTGTTATACCTGTTGTATAGGCCTAACCCTTCACACTCAGTGACAATCTCTGGGAGAATTGTTCTGGCTCTCTGTTCTCTATCCCATCACGCAGCACATTCACCTTCTGAGGGCTCTTCGAAGCGGGGGTGGGATTCTCCGACCTCCAGTGAATCCCGCCCCGCTGCCGGCTGTCGGACTCTCCGGCACCGGCTTTACAGTGGGGGCAGGAATCGCATCACGCCGGTCGGGGGCCGTTGGCAGTGGCCCACCCCGGCGATTCTCCGGTCACCGATGGGCCGAGCGGCCGCCTGTTTTCGGACAGTCCCGCCGGCATAAATCAAACAAGGTCCTTACCGGCGGGACCTGGCTCTGCGGGCGGCCTGTGGATCCTCGGGGGGGGGGGTGTGCGGGGGGAATCTGGCCCCGGGGAGTGCCCCATGGTGGCCTGGCCCGCGATCGGGGCCCACCGATCCACGGGCAGGCCTGTGCCAGGGGGGCACTCTTTCCCTCCGCGCCGGCTGCTGTAAATTCCGCCATGGTCGGCGCGGAGAAGAACCCCCCCCCGTGCATGCGCTGGGATCCCGCTAGCACACGCTGGCCCTCCCGCGCATGCGGCAACTCGCGCCGGCCAGCGGAGGCCCTTCAGCGTCGGTTGGCGCGGCGTCAAGCTCGCCGGCGCTGACCTAACTGCTGAAGGTTGGGATGATTCTGCACCTTCCATGTGGCCGACGCCGGAGTGGTTCACGCCACTCCTCAATGCCGGTACGGCCAGCCCCACCGGTTAGGGGAGACTCCCCCCCCCCCCGGCGTTCCTGCCAACGCTGGGCTTCAGATATGTTGGTGTAATCAGGCAGAGTCAAGGTGGATTTACGGAAGGAAAATCATGCTGGACAAATCTACTGGAATTCTTTGAAAATGTAACTAGTCGAGTTGACCAGGGAGAACCGGTGGATGTGGATTATTTAGACTTTCAGAAGGTTTTCGACAAGCTCTCACATAGCAGATTAATATGTAAAGTTAAAATGCATGGGATTGTGGGTAGTGTTTTGAGATGGATAGAAAGCTGGTTAGGTGACAGGAAGCAAAAAGATGGAATAAATGGGTCTTTTTCTGATTGGCAGGCAGTGACTGGTGGGGTACCGCAGGGATCTGTGTTGGGACCCCAACTGTTCACATTATATATTAATGATTTGGACGAGGGAACTGAATGTCTCCACATTTGCCGATGATACAAAGTTGGGTGGGAGGGTGAGCTGTGAGGAGGATGCAGAGATGCTTCAGTGGGATTTGGACAGGCTGAGTGAGTGGGCACATGCATGGCAGATGCAGTATAATGTGGATAAATGTGAGGTTATTCACTTTGGTAGCAAAAATAGGAAGACAGATTATTATTTGAATGGGTGTAAATTGAGAGAGGCGGAAACTCAGCGAGACCTTGGTGTCCTCGTGCACCAGTGGCTGAAAGTAAGCGCGCAGGTACAGCCGGCAGTAAAGAAGGCAAATGGGATGTTGGCCTTCATAGCGAGAGGATTTCAGTAAAAAAACAGAGATGTTTGATGCACAATCAATGGACACGAAACGTAGATGAAGTTCGAACAAAAGGCTTTAATTAGCAAGAAGTGAGCCCGGCAGCAGACGTACAGAAGAATGGCTGGCTGCCGGGGAACACGGGTTCTTATACCCCGCCTCGTAGGCGTAGCTACCTTCCTCTTAGCCAATCGGGCTGAGAGGCACACTATACCTGGGCCAATGGGCAGCGAGTCCTCTGCACCAATGGCAGCTCACACTCCCGGGTACCGTAATACCCCTAGTCATACTACCACAATGATTTACAGCAATTGTATGGAGCATTGGTGAGGCCACACCTGGAGTACTGTGTGCAGTTTTGTTGTCCCTATCTGGGGAAGGATGTTCTTGCTATGGAGGAAGTGCAGCGAAGGTTTACCAGGCTGATTCCTGAGGTGGTGGGACTGTCATATGAGGAGAGGCTAGATCGGTTAGGATTATATTCATTGGGGTTTAGAAGAGTGAGAAGGGATCTCATAGAAGCTTATGAAATTCTAACAGGATTAGACAGGGTAGATTCAGAAAGAATGTTCCCGATGGTGGGGGAGTCCAGAACTAGGGGTCATAGTTTGAGGATAAGGGGTAAGTCTTTTAGGACTGAGGTGAGGAGACATTTCTTCACCCAGAGAGCGGGGAATCTGTGGAATTCACTCCCACAGAAAGTAGTTGAGGCCAAACCGTTGTGTAATTTCAAGAAGGAATTAGATACAGCTCTTGGGGCTAAAGGGGTCAAGGGATATGGGGAGAAGGTGAGATCATGGTATCGAATTTGATGATCAGCCATGATCATAATAGGGCGGAATGGTGGCACAGTGGTTAGCATTGCTGCCTACGGCGCTGAGGACCCGGGTTCGAATCCCGGCCCTGGGTCACTGTCCATGTGGAATTTGCACGTTCTCCCCGTGTCTGCGTGGGTTTCACCCCCACAATCCAAAGATGTGCAGGATAGGTGGATTGGCCACGCTAAATTGCCCCTTAATTGGAAAAAATAATTGGGTACTCTAAATTTATTTTTAAAAAGCCATGATCATAATGAATGGGGGAATGGGCTCGAAGGGCTGAATGGCCTCCTCCTGCTTCTATTTTCTATGTTTCTATGTTGCTCAGTTCTGCATTAACTGTCAGACTGTCAGCAGAAGTGTAACAGTTCATTCTGTGTGTCAAATGTGGAGTGGCATTAAAACTCCTCGTCAATTGTGCTCTCCTGTTTTGTGCTTCATTAAAAATAAACACAAAATTTCTCCTTGTTAAGTGTGCATCATCAGGGTGGTATTTCTCGTGAAAGATTTGTTTCCAGTCTCCTGCTCAGTTGTTAACCCTTTACCTTCCCATGCATTTCCATGGGAGTTCACTTCAGCAAGCTTACATTCATCTATTCAAAACATTGGGGGCTTTGTGAACCACAAAGAGAAATCAGGAACTTCCACAGCTTGAAGAGATTGATTTTGGGAGGCTTTGGAGAGAGGGGTGGGGAGCAGTGGGTTCTGGAGCGAGTTGCAGTGCGCAGGGTTCAGTGGCTGAACATTTTGCCTCAGGGTAGGGAAGGTGCAGGAGCAGGGCAAAGGAACCCAGAATGAGGCTTCTCCCCACTCACTCACCCCTCATCCTGCTTCCCCCACCCTCCTCCCCGCCACCCCCACCCCCAAATCTCTGTACTCATTGTGGGGATGTTTACCTGTGACCTACATGAGACCTAGGACTTAGCTCCTCCCTCTGCAACTGGATCTTCAACGTTCTGACCCATAGACCACAATCAGTAAGAATAAACAATTCAGACCATTCAGCGCATTCAGGGTCCTGACCTTCCTGTTGCCTACCATTTTAACAAAAGACCCTGCCCCCATGCCCACATGTCTGTTCTTGGCCTCCTGCAATGTTCCAGTGAAGCGCAACGCAAACTGGAGGAACAACATCTCATCTTCCGGTTAGGCACACTACAGCCTTCCGGCCTGAACATCGAATTCAACAACTTCAGATGATCAGCCCCACCTCGACCCATTTGTTTTCATTTCATTTTAACTGTCTTTTACCATTTCTTTCTTTCTTAATGTGTATTTAATTCCCCCCCACCCCCCCCATTAACACTCTTTCACCTTTGTATCTGTGGCCATTAGCACCCGGTTTCCCTGGGTTTCTGTGGCTATGACTCATCTTTCATTCTCACTCCACAGTATAAATATTTCCCACTTTCTCTGTCTGTTAGCTTTGACAAAGAGTCATCGGACTCGAAATGTTAGTTATTTTCTCTCCCTACAGATGCTGCCAGACTTGCTGAGATTTTCCTACATTTTCTCTTTCGTTTCAGAATAAACAACACCTCCACCATGATAGACCTCAACACTGGGGCCCTGCAAGGCTGCGTACTTAGCCCCCTACTATATGCCCTGCACAAAAACGACTGCGTGGCAAAATTTGCCACCAACTCCATCTACAATTTGGCCAATAACACAACCATAGTGGGTCGGATCTTGAACAACGACGAGTCAGAATACAGGAGGGAGATTGAGAACCTAGTGGAGTGGTGCAACAACAACAATCTCTCCCTCAATGCCAGCAAAACTAAAGAGCTGGTCATTGACTTCAGGAAGCAAAGTACTGTACACACCCCTGTCAGCATCAACGGGGCCGAGGTGGAGATGGTTAGCAGTTTCAAATTTCTAGGTGTGCACCTGAACCTTCTTTATTCTGTGTCAATAAACATTGTGAAATTGGCAGCATAGATCAGGTAGTCAGAGCAGTCAATGAAGCAATGCTTTCCCTGGGTTCAGGTGTTTCAACAGACTAATGGATTTCTTGTTTTTCATACAAGCCTCATTGCACATTGAGAGCCCACACATCCATTGAAGTACGGAATATGGAGACCCATGTCTCCACAATGAAACTCTTGCTCTCATAGAACATCGAACATTACAGCGCAGTACGGGCCCTTTGGCCCTCGATGTTGCGCTGACCTCTGACTATCTTATATGTCTCTATTAAGTCACCTCTCAGCCTTTTCCTCTCTAACGAAAACAACTTTAAGTCCCTGAGCCTTTCTGCTGAGGTGAGCAGGCCAAGCCAGATACTTTCTCACCTCCCGCTACCCACCTTAAGGATGCAAACCCAGCTGTAGAATCATTATGGCTGAGGAGGACATTCGACCCATTGAGTCCATGCTGTTTCTTGTAAAGTAAGCCAGTCATTCTCATTACCCCACTTTATCCCTTTATTTGCAAATTTATTTTCCGGAAGTCCCCATCCAAATTCCTCCTGAAATCATTCATCGTCTCCACTTCCACCACCCGCATCACTACTCGCTGTGTAGTAAAGTTCTTTGTCACATCCCCCCTGTATTGCTTGCCCCAAACATTAAGACTGTCCCCCTAGTCCTTGTATCATCGGCTGATGAAGGAACTTTGGAAGGAAATCTGCCATCCTACCCTGTCTGACCTACATCACTCAGACCCACAGCAATGTTGTTGACTCTTGAATTCCCTGTGAAATAGTTGAGGCAACCATTCAGCTGTGTAGCAGAAAGTATCTCAGCCTCAGCTTCCCAAGGACAATTAGGGATGGGCAATAAACACTGGCTTTGCCAATGGTGGCCACCTGCTGTGAATGAATAAAAATAATTTCAGGTAACTGGCGGAGCTGTTGAATAATTATTTGGTTTTTAGTTTTTACAGTAAATTAGGAGAATATTAACAAATCAAAGATTGCAACTCATTAAAATTAACAAGAGTAAGAAAATAGTATCAGAAAAATACTGCCACTGAAGACATACGGTGGGGAAGTTCTATAACAAACTGTTAATTTATTGAAATGAGGTTCTTGACCTTCCTGGTAGGGAACGTTGGAACGTCACCAGCGAAAGGCAGAGGGAAAATCAGAAGATCAGAGATCTCGCTGACGAGCATCTTGCTTTCGGAGACTCGGGATATTTTGCGTCCACATCACCTCTTCCACTGGCAGTGAAGGCAGCCGCAAAATCGCGGCGTACAATTGACGACAGACCACTGACGTCATCGAGAAATTTTAGATGGTTAGAGAGAGCTTAACATGGTTTTGTTAAAGCAAAGTCAGGGACTAATGAACCTGAGAAAGTGACTAAAGTAGTGAAGAGGAGAACCCCAATGAATTTTGTTTATTTAAATTCCCAGAAGGCATTTGATAATGTTCCACACGAGACACTGTTAACTAAAATTAAAACTCCCGGCTCTGGGTCACTGTCCATGTGGAGTTTGCACATTCTCCCCGTGATGGCATGGGTTTCACCCCCACAACCCAAAGATGTGCAGAGTAGGTGAATTGGTCACGATAATTTGCCCCTTAATTGAGAAAACACATGAATTGGGTACTCCAAACTTACAAAAAAGTTAAACTAATATTAAAACTCATGGAATTGAAGGTAAATTATTGGCTTGGATTAGAACATAGAACAGTACAGCACAGAACAGGCCCTTCGGCCCTCAATGTTGTGCCAAGCCATGATCACCCTACTCAAACCCACGTATCCACCCTATACCCGTAACCCAACAACCCCCCCCTTAACCTTACTTTTATTAGGACACTACGGGCAATTTAGCATGGCCAATCCACCTAACCCGCACATCTTTGGACTGTGGGAGGAAACCGGAGCACCCGGAGGAAACCCACGCACACAGGGGGAGGACGTGCAGACTCCACACAGACAGTGACCCAGCCGGGAATCGAACCTGGGACCCTGGAGCTGTGAAGCATTTATGCTAACCACCATGCTACCCTGCTGCCCCAATTGGTTAGGTAAGAAAAGCCACGGAGTAACAATGATAGGTATGTAGGTGAATTTGATGGAAACATGTGCGGATGTCCCACAACGATTTTTTCTGGGAGCTCAATTATCTTAAATAACAAATAGAGGGCCGGATATTCAAGTTTACAAATGACGCAAAGACTGGTGGCAATAGTAAGAAGTGTAGTTGGAAGTATAAAATTCCAGAGACATTAATCAATGACGCGGGAGATTTCCCTGTCCCACGCCAGTGGCTGGCATTATCGATGAGAATATTTCGAGAGCAGCCAGAAGTCAATTGACTTTGAGCAGCTTGCCAGTTGTTCCCGTCCTGCTTGCGATGGTGCCAGCCACTGGCAGAGAGGGAAGTGGCACCAGAAATGAATGGGTGAAACTGTGACAGATACATTTCAACGTCACAAGTGTGAGGTTAAACCTGGGCCCAAAATGGAATATTTTATTAATGGTGGAAATCTAAGGACAGTGGGGGGGGGGGGGTTTAGTGACTAGCTACAAAACACAATCAAAAGGTTTCATCAAGTGTTACCTCTTATGTCAAGAGGACCAGAATAGAATGAGGAGGAGGTTTTGCTGCAGCTTCGCAAAGCTCTGGGTTGACCACATCTGGAGCACTGTGGAGTTCTGGGAAACATTGGCCTTGGAAGGACGGTAGCAGAGATTCACAGAACTGTTCCTAATCCTCCAAATGTGAGATTATGAGGAGATATTACATTAACTAGGCTTGTATTCCATAGAAGGTTAAGAGTTGATTTTATTGAGGGTTTTAGTAAATTGAGAGGAATTGATAAGAGAAATATTTTCCAGGAATGGAGCATTCTAGGATAAGTGAGCATGACCTTCAGATCAGAGCGAGACCATTCAGGGGCGAATTTGGTCAGTATTCCTTCACTTGAGGGTGGAACTAAGCTCAATGGATGCTAACTCAGTCAATAATTTTAATTCTGAGACCAATAGATTTTTGTTAGCGCAGGGTACGTGGAACAAAGACAGGTTGATGGAGGGAGTTCAAACTTAGCTGTGGCCTGGGCCGCTCATCAATCCTGGGACTCCAGTGCCTGATCTTCCGCCGCAGCCAACACCTTCCCAGTGGCCTCTTATTTTTTTAAAATTTTCTTTTAAATTTAGAATATCCAATTCATTTTTCCAATTAAGGGGCAATTTAGCGTGGCCAATCCACCGACCTTGCACATCTTTGGGTTGTGGGGGCGAATCCCATGCAGACACGGGGAGAATGTGCAAACTCCACACGGTGACCCAGAGCCGGGATCAAACCTGGGACTTCGGCGCTGTGAGGCAGCGGTGCTAACCACTGCGCCACTGTGCTGCCACCCCAGTGGCCTCTTATTGGCGAGAATTCTGCCCCAGGTGAGTCCCGCCTTACAGCACAGCAAGAGGTCATTGGACCTTCCTCCCGACACACTGCCTTGGAAGGAGCTACCCAATCAGTCCCAGTCCTCTATCATTCCCCATATCCCACCACCTTTTCCATTTCAATGTACTTATCTAATTCCTTTTGAAAGTTATTATTGATCTGCTACCACTGCTGTCTCAGACAGAATATTCCGGATCATTAATAACATTCTCATCCTCACTCCTCCAATCATCTCGGGATGTTTTACTTTCAATTCATTTTATTTCATGTCTTCCAAATTTAAGGAGGAACACTCCCCCTTCCCCTACCTCCTCCCTTCCCCCTCCCTCCTCCTCTTTCCCTACCTCCTCCCTCCTCCCCTACCTCCTCCCCTTCCCTCTTCCCCTCCCCCTCCTCCCTCCTCCTCCTCCCCTCCCTCTTCCCCTGCCCCTCCTCGCCTCCCCCCTGCCCTCCTCCCCTCCCCCACCCACCCCCCCTTTCCTTCCCTCCTCCCCCTCCCCCACCCCCCTCCTCCCCTCCCCTCCCTCCTCCCCCCTTCCCTTCCCCTCCCCCTCCCCCATGCCCCTCCCTCTCCCTCCTCCCCTCCCATCCCCTTCCCCTCTCTCCTCCCTCTCCCTCCTCCCCTCCCATCCCCTTCCCCTCTCTCCTCCCCCTCCCTCCTCCCCTCTCATCCCCTTCCCCTCCCTCCTCCCCCTCCCCTACCCCCTCCACCTCCCCTCCTCCCTCCCACTTCCCCACCAGCCCTTCCTCCCCTCCCCCCTCCTCCACCTCCTCTTCCCCTTCCCTCCTACCCCTCCTCCCCTTCCACTCCCCTTCCTCCCCTCCACCTCCCTCTCCTCCCCCTCACCCTCTTCCCACTCACCCCCTCCCATACTCCCCGTCCCTTCCACTGCCTGATTGGCCGGTCTGAGCTCTGACTGACGGGGGTTCTGAATATTCTGAACAGATTCTCTTTCCATTCCCCTGGTGGGGAACGATGCTGACCAAGAATGAATGCTGATTGGCTGAGATGAGGATGCCCGTGTGGAACAGAAACAGCAGCATTGCCCCTGATGGCCAGAATGGCCTGTTTCTCTGCTGTAATTCTCTCTAACTGGGGAAACACTGGGACGAGCTTGAAGATGATTCACAGCCTGCTGACAGACACATGCAACCATTTGATTAGAGTTTGAGGGAGGTGATCTGAGCTGAGTTGAGGAAGTTTTACCCGACGCAGGAATGGTTGTCTGGCCATGTTTGTAAATGTTTATCATCGCTGTCTGTTTATTTTTCTGTATTTAATCTGTCAGTATCTCTGGATATGGCCAGAGCCATCAATCTGGTCATCACTACCTGTACAGTGGCACAGGACTGGCACCCATTGTCTCACAGGACAGCTGTCCATGGATCTTCTTGCCAGTATCACAGAGAGAGATTCCTGTCTGCCTCATGGATCTTTCCCCACCCTCCTTCCTGTAACTCAAGGTGCTGAATCATGGAGCACTTTGGGCTTATTCTCAGTGGGTGCTATTGCCAGAGCCACACAGACTGGTGAGCACAGCCCTGTCCTCTCATCTCCAGGAGTCACGAATGGACAATCAGGAATAGGTTTAATGTTGGGAAATGTTAAGTTAATCGATCTGGGCTTGGCCCAGGGTTAGATTCTGTGATCCCAGGTTGCTGTGGGGGTGGGGGGGTGAAGGAACAAGAGATCCTTCCTGACCACAGACTGTGTAACTGGAAAGTCAGCAGATAAGGACATTGGGCGAAGGGGAGCGTGGTTTGTGTGTGATGCCCACTACAGTGGAATTGCTGCAGACACTTTCAAGACTCGTGCGCGAAGAATGGCCGAGTGGAACGTGAATGGGACACCAGTGAAATCAGGAGCTAAGGCAAATTACCAGGAGGAACATTTTTTAAAAAATAGTTCTGATCAATATCGTGCCGTGATTCTTACCAATGCAAGGAGAGATCCAATTTCCACCTGAAGGCGTTGCCATTGGCGCCTGGCATCGTTTAACTCTGCACGGGCAGCTTGCAGAGAATCTTCACCCTTATTCAGCTCCGCATCTCTGACTTCCAGTAGCTGCAGCAAAGGGAAAGGACCAACAAAGCAGTGTTAGCATTCCTACCCAGTGTCTGGAATACTGCGTATCTGCTCTCACATTCCAGACACTTTAAGGAGACTGGGAATCACAATCCAGTATTGCAATGAGGTAATCAAGCAATGCAGCTTTCATCTCTCAGACAGAGGCCTTGTGCAAAGAAATATACCTGAGTGCTGATGCAGGCGTCTAATTCCATCCGACTCCTGTGTATAATCTTTTCATAATGCTTCCTGATGTCTGTGAGGAGCTGGGACAATTCCATTCCTCTGCTGCTTCCATCTCCCATGGCACTGCCTGGGTATAAACAGGCTGGTACAGTCTGCGGAGCATCGACCTGCTGCAGGGCAGAGGCAGCATCATTAACGTAAAGCAACACTACCCCCAAAATAACCAAATAAAGAAAAAACCCAACACCCAGCTCAGTTAACACTCGCAACATTCACCTGTGTCAGGTCAGTGAAGGGCAACATGCTTAAAGCCCAGTCCTGTTCAGGGTGAGGCCTGTAAGTGATTTAATGTTGTGCAGTTTAAAATCATCCAGCCCGCTCTGTCAGACAACTTCCTTACTCACACACTCTCACCTTCCAATAATGGTTTAGAAATGTGTGAGCACAAATTCACACTCAAACTAACCACATGAAGATAGACAGATATTTGTTTGCACACACTTGAGAAATTGATATTTTTATCCCGCCTTCTGCAACCTCAGGATATCCCACTGTGCTTCCCAATCAATGAAAAACTCCTTTTCAAATATAGGGCAGGACTTTCCCACCTGGAATTAAGTTGTGTAGATGGGAACCGCAGCATCCCCCAGTGCAGAAGGAGGCGTTTCGACCAATCAAGACTGCAATGCCCCTCTGAAAGAGCACATTACCCAGGCCCACTCCCTGCCTTCTCCCTGTGACCCCACCAAACCTGCACATCTTTGGACTGTGGGAGGAAACCGGAGCACCCGGAGGAAACCCACGCACACACGGGGAGAACGTACAGACTTCACACGTAGGGCACGATTCTCAGGCCTCGTTAATGCTCAAGCGAAACGAGGCCGGTGAATAGTAGGAGAGGCCAGAAACGAGAACTGCGCCTGGTGTCAAACAGTTTGCGACGCAAGCGGCCCGCTCCCGTGGGTGAAATCTGGATCTCGCCGTAGGGTGGTGAGAAACCAATTATCACCATTAAGCCCAATTTTCATACAATTAATGGGAGGCACCCATCATCCAACGGCCTCCTGTCATTCAGCGGCCTGCCCAGCTTGTGCTCACACTGGCAGCGATTAGTGCTCCTTTTGGAAAACGTGAACCTGGCGGAAGGGCTTCTGTGGGGAGCTGAGGAGGTGAGCAGCCATCTTGGCTCACAGGCAAAGAGCCTGGGGGTACTGGGCCTGCCGCCCCAAAGCTTGGTGGGGGTTGGGGGACCCACCGCAGGGTTGAGCCCCATGGGGGGGGCGGGGGGGGGGGGGAGTGCTGGGGGAACCAGGGTGGGGCAACCGCTTATGGCACCACCATGCCAATCACTGGATCGTATGTCTGGGGGCGACCCTGGACCCTGCCTCAATTACCACCCATAACCCCTGCCGACCGCTAATAGGGAATTGGCAATCGTGGTTAAGTGAGCACTTCACACAACCCAAGTGGATCCTGGTGGGTGGGCGGGTCATGTACAATGTGGGAGTCATTGCCTAGCAACCCAATCAGGCCCTGATGCTTGGACACTGCGGGAGGCAACACCCCACAGGCAGCAGCCAACATCCAAACACCCAGGGGATGGGACTCAGCTCCAGGGACATGTCCACAGCTGGAGGGTGAGTGGGTGTCACGAGGAGGGAGAGATAGGCCAAAGGTTCGGAGGTCGGCCTGCATTTGGTGTTTCCCCAGGATGCACATCTGAGGTTGAGGCAGCCAGCTGCTTACCTCATCCCGTGCCCTGGCGAGCATCCTCTGGGGGCTCTGAAGCCAGATGCACCTGTTAGCGGCACGTTCTACTGCATTAATGTGAAAATCCCCCGGTCGCCACATTCTGGCGCCTGTTCAGGTCACAGAGGGAGAATTCAGAATGTCCAATTCGCCTAACAAGCACGTCTTTCGGGACTAATGTAAGCCTGCTTGTGACACTAATAATTATTATTATTGTATGTGGATGGATTCACCGCTCTGGAGAATCCTGGCTCAGAAATCTCCAGACAACCTGGCCCCATAGAATGCCCACAGTGCAGAGGCCATTCAGCCCATCGAGTCTGTAACAACCCTCTGAAACAGCATCCTACCGAGGCACACTCCCCCGCCCGATCGCCACAACCCCACCAAACCTTCACTAAGGACAATTTAGCATGGCCAATCCACCTAAACTGCACACCTTTGAACTACGGTAGGAAACCAGAGCACCCGGAGGAAACCCACGCAGACATGGGGAGAACGTGCAGACTCCGCACAGACAAGGCCAGAATTCAACCGGGCGCTTGGAGGCAGCAGTGCTAACCACTGTGCCACCATGCCACTCCTGCTCAACCAGGTGCCACACAATCCAGTGGGATTTCTCTACACTGGAATCATGAGTTAGAAACATGAAATTTCTGCGTAGAAATGAGAGGGGAACACGATCCCTCTGAAGCCCACTTTCTGTGTTTTCCTTGAGTAGGAGAAGTTAAACCACTGAAGAGAGTGAGTAGATGGAAATTGGCCACACCGGAGCGCAATGTGACAGAGTTCCCAGCCCAGCTCCCAGGGAGGGAACAGGCCAGGGGTACTGGAGGCGGGGAGACTGGATTTGGGCTTCCACGTGTAAGGATTCATGCCATGTCGTAGAAAGAAGACAGTCGAGGGTTATTGGGAGCAGTCAGGGAAGTGACATTCAGGCCACATGGCAGCACGGTAGCACAGTAGTTAGCACTATTACTTCACAGTGCTAGGGTCCCAGGTTCGATTCCCGGCTTGGGTCACTGTCTGTGCGGAGTCTGCACGTTCTCCCCGTGTCTGTGTGGGTTTCCTCCCACAGTCCAAAGACGTGCTTGTTAGGTGAATTGGACATCCTGAATTCTCCCTCTGTGTACCTGAACAGGCACCGGAATATGGCGACTAGGGGCTTTTCACAGTAACCTCATTGCAGTGTTAATGTAAGCCTACTTGTGACAATAAAGATTATTATTACAATGATTAAGGGCAGCACGGTGGCGCAGTGGGTTAGCACAACCGCCTCACGGCGCTGATGTCCCAGGTTCGATCCCGGCTCTGGGTCACTGTCCGTGTGGAGTTTGCACATTCTCCTCGTGTCTGCGTGGGTTTCACCCCCACAACCCAAAAATGTGCAGGGTAGGTAGAGTGGCCGCGCTAAATTGCCCCTTACTTGGAAAAAAATAATTGGGTACACTGAATTTTAAAAAAAATTATTATAATGATTGTTACAATGAGATCAGCCACAATTTTATCGAATGACAGAGCAGGCCCTAGGGGCTGAATGGCCTATTTCTGCTCTGAATTTATATGCCTATCTCAAGGACTGAAAGATTAATCTCAAGGGTACTGTAGCAAAAGCTGAGAAAAGCGTCATTGGGCATTAAATAAATCATAGAATTTTCAGTGCAGAAGGAGGCCACTCAGCCCATCGAATCTGCACCCTATCCCCATAACCCAGTAACCCCACCCAGCCTTTTTGAGCACTAAGGGCAATTTATCACGGCCAATCCACCTAACCTGCACATCTTTGGACTGTGGGAGGAAACTGGAGCACCCGGAGGAAACCCACATTTCTGTTTATTATATTTTGGAGATATCAGTCAGCACTTTCCCATTAGTGTAGAATGGCGATGAGCTGTGAGGAGGGACATGATGGATGACAAATGGCAGGAGCGAGGGGGTCATTTGAACAAACCATCAGGAATGTGTCCAGTCATTGTTGAGTTCGTTGCAATAATCTGCCTGACCTTTCTATGCTGGTGCAAGGAGATCATCTCTCTATTCTCCGTCTCCCCCTTTTAGATGAAGACATGGGGCTGGATTCATCATTTAAAAAAATTAATTTAGATTACCCAATTCATTTTTTTCCAATTAAGGGGCAATTTAGCATGGCCAATCCACCCACTCTGCACATCTTTGGGTTGTGGGGGTGAAACCCACGCAGACACGAGGAGAATGTGCAAACTCCACACGGACTATGACCCAGGGCCGGGATCGAACTCGGGTCCTCGACGTCATGGGGCAGCAGTGCTAACCACTGCATCACCGTGCTGCCCTGGATTCACCATTTTTGAGTGTGGAGGAACTGTGGCATTTTACAACAAAAAATTTGGAGCCGAGTAAAACCCCCGGCTCCCACGATATAAACGGGCGGAGAATGGCGGGGTCCGTGACCGCGCATTCGCACCGCAACGACCTGCAGCGGCCACGCCGTAAAACATGGCTCCGACCGCGTGGACCTGACCTGCCAGATAGTCTCCCCTTGGCCACCCCCCTGAGCACCCCCCCCCCCCCCCCCACTAGTCCCCCCAGCTCTCACGGAAGCCCATCGCGGCCAGCAGCACGGCTCCTGCCCGACAGTTGGTGGCGTTGGACACGGTCCGCGCTCGCCACATCGGGTTTCCGACTGCTCAGACCACACGTCACCCGCGGTGTCGGGAACTCGGCCCATCGGGGGCGGAGCATCAGGGGAGGGCCTTCAAGTGTTTCGCGAGGTGATGACGCCATTTCGGAGGGGTCGGAGGGTACAAACCTGCGTCAAACAGGCGCCGCCCCCCCCGATTTTGGGGTCAGAAGGGATTCTCCGCCAATCACCAATTACAAAATCGGCGTCGGAAAATGATGAATTCCGCCCATAGTTCAAAAATAAGAGGCGGGGACTTCCGGTGGCGGCTATGAAGGAGTAAGTCGCACATTTGGTGGCTCCCACTCGGGTCGGACTTTTGGACCTTTACCCCCGATTTTCTACCGGACTTGAATTGTAAAACTGAAGACAGAGGCAATTGTCCACTGAATTCCCACATCGGGTGCATGGAGAGAAGGACTAGAAGGGCTGGTAAAGGCAGAAACAGAAAGACAGAGAAGGTTTGGGCTGAAGCTGCTGTGGGAGACAGCATGGCGGAGACAGCATGGGGGAGACAGCATGGGGGAGACAGCATGGCGGAGACAGCATGGCGGAGACAGCATGGGGGAGACAGCATGGGGGAGACAGCATGGCGGAGACAGCATGGGGGAGACAGCATGGCGGAGACAGCATGGGGGAGACAGCATGGCGGAGACAGCATGGCGGAGACAGCATGGGGGAGACAGCATGGGGGAGACAGCATGGGGGAGACAGCATGGGGGAGACAGCATGGCGGAGACTGCATGGCGGAGGACCGGACCTCTGGTTTGTCGACCTAGCGGTCAACGGAGCAGCTGATGCCAGTTATTCAGAAAGGCTTTGCGAAGCAGAAACGGGACTGCTTGGACCCGATAAAAGAGTCAATTGAGCGCCTGGAGCTTAGATTGGGCGCCCAAGATCGGGCGATCCAGAAGGTGGAGAAGGCGCTGGCTGAGCAGGAGGAACATCAAACTGCGGTGGAGTTGGAGGTGGGGATGCTGAGAGACCAGCAGAAAAGGCACCTGGAGAAGGTGGAGGACCTGGAGAATAGGTCCTGCCGGCAGATCTTGAGAATCGCTGGGCTCCTGGAGGGGTCCGAAGGAGCGGACGCTGGGGCATACATAGTGGGTATGTTTGAGAAGCTGCTGGGGGACGGGGCATTCTCCCGACCCTTGGAGGTGGACAGGGCTCACAGAACGCTCGTGAGGAAGCCACGAATGGGAGACTCCCCCCCCACCAAGGGCAATGGTGGTGAGATTCCACAGGTACTTGGATAAGGAGCGCATTCTGCAGTGGGCCAAGCAGACACGGAACTGTAAGTGGGACAATAGTATCTGCAGGTCTACCAAGACCTGAGTGTGGAGGTGGCCAGGAGAAGAGCAGGCTTCAACCAGATTAGGCCGATCCTTTTTAAGAAAAAGGTGAAGTTCGGACTTCACAATTCAAGTCCGGTAGAAAATCAGGAGCAAAGGTCCAAAAGTCCGACCCGAGCGGGAGCCACCAAATGTGCGACTTACTCCTTCATAGCTGCCACCGGAAGTCCCCGCCTCTTATTTTTGAACTATGGGCGGAATTCATCGAGACCCCATTAGTGACGCCAAAGGGAACCTGGAGGAAGTGGAAGAGGCGGCCGTTGGCCTCAAACGCCGTGAAGTGGCGGTCTTCCGGGCGGATTGGGAGCTGGTGGTATGCAGACTTCAGATCCACCGTGGAGAAGACTTTATAATGGGCGATCTGATTCACCATGTCTGCAATTCTGGGGAGGGGATACGCGTCAAGGAGCGTAAACCGATTAATGGTCTGGCTATAGTCCACTACCATTCGGAATTTTTCCCCGGTCTTGCCGACCACCACCTGAACTCTCCAGGGACTGATACTGGCCTCTATGATTCCCTCACGTAGAAGCCTATGGATCTCGGTTCTGATAAACACCCTGTCCTGCAGGCTGTATCACCTGTTGCGAGTGGCTACGGGTTTGCAGTCCGGCGTGAGATTGGCAAAGAGAGGAGGGGGGGGCGATTTTTAGAGTGGCGAGGCTGCAAATAGTGAGTGGGGGCAAGGGCCCGCCGAAGCTGAGTGTGAGGCTTTTCAGGTTGCACTGGAAATCGAGTCCCAGTAGGAGTGGGGCGCAGAGTTCGGGCAGGACGTATAGTTGAAAATTAGAGTAACTAGCGCCTTTGATCATTAGGGTCGCGATGGTGCGCCCTTGGAGGTGAACAGAGTGGGAGCTCGAAGTGAGGGAGATAGTTTGCTGTGCAGGAAAAACAGGGAGCGAACAGCGTCTTCCCAGTTCTGGGTGTACGAAGCTGTCGGTGCTCCCGGAGTCGAAGAGGCACGGTGTCCTGTATCCGTTGATTTGAACGGTCATCGTTGAATTTCGGAGGTGTTTTGCACCTGACTGGTCCAGAGTGACTGCGCTGAGTTGCGGGTAGTCGTCAGCTCGATCAGCTGTGCTGGGGTGGCCCCGTGATGAATTCCCTCTGAGTCTGTAATCTTCTAGACGAATTTCTGAGTTGGACGAAGATGGCCGCCCCCGAGGATCGCACGTGGCGGGCGGCGAGGAAGATGGCGCCTAAGCTGGCGGCCCCCATGAGTCGCACGTGTCATTTGGGGGCGGAGTCAGAGTACAGGCCGCAGCATTTCGGGGCCTGCGGGCCTGTGGATTCTGGAAACGAGTGCTCAGGGCTGTGGGGGAGTTAGGAGAGGAGGCCTGCTTTGCCAGGCAGACTCGGGCATAGTGTCCTTTGCGACCGCAGCTGCTGCAGGTCGCGTTACGGGCCGGGCAGTGCTGCCGTGGGAGCTGGGGCTGTCCAGCACACTGGGGCTGCGTGATGGCTGGGTGGCTGCGCGGCGCAGGCCTGGGGCAGTCGCTGGTCGGGGGCCCAGGATGGGGTTGCTTGGTCCGCGGGGAATGAGGTGAGGCTGCGGAATGAGACCTCCATAGTAGTTGCTAGCTCTACCGTGTCCTCTAAGTTCTCGGCCCCTTTTTCTAGCAACCGCAGGCGCACATAATTCGATCTGAGGCCTGCCACGTACACATCTCTAACGGCAAGTTCCATGTGCTGTTCGGCTGATACAGCCTGGTAATTACAGTCCCGAGCTAAAATCTTTAACTCCCGCAGGAATTCTTCCAACGACTGCGCGGGGCGCTGGCGGCGGGTCGTAAAAATATGGCGTGCGCAGACCTCGTTGATGGGCCTCACGTACATTCGATCTAGCATGGCTAGGGCCCCCGTATACGAGTTGGTACTATTGAGTTGAGAAGATATATGGTGCTCACCCTTGCGTGCAGTAGACTGAGTTTCTGCTCCTCTGTAGTTTCAGCAGTACTTGATTCAGCCAGGTAGGCCTTGAAACATCTGAGCCAGTGCTGAAAGATTTCTCTTGCCTCTGCAGCCTGCAGGTCGAGTTCTAGTCGAACAGGTTTGAGGGCTGATTCCATAGTTGTTTCTTCGATTTCTTCTTGTTTCCAAAGACTATTAAATTGATGTGACCATCAATTCACACGACACGTGGTTGGAAGTGAACAGTGGTTTTAATAATCTTTCAACAGAGCCTGCCTGCGACGAGATGAACTGGCAGGCAGGCTCACGACTGCTAAGCTTTATACTACCGGTTAGTGGGAGGAGCCATGGGCGGAGCCAAGGGTGGAGCCCAGTACAAACTCCTCATCTCCCCCTATGGGCAGAGCCGCGCAACTGCTTGTATACCGAGCTTACACAGACACAGTACATCATATATAATAACAGTGTGAATTACACGGACTGTGATTCACCACAGTTGTTAAATGTGATCATGATGCCCCCGGAAGGTAGGGAGGTGGATGTAGTGATCGCAATGGAAGCAGAAAAGGCTTTTGATCGGGTAGAATGGGATTGTCTGTGGGAGGTACTGGGATGGTTCGGATTTGGGTGGGGCTTTATTGACTGGGTCAGGTTGCTGTCTCAGGCTCCTGTGGCAAGCGTACGGACGAATAGGACAACATTGGACTATTTTAGACTGCACCGGGGGACTGGACAGGGATGCCCCCTCTCCCCACCGTTGCTCGCGGTAGCTATAGAGCCGTTGGCAATTGCTCTGAGAGCCTCAAGGGGCTGGAAGGGGCTGGTCCGGGGGGGGGGGGGGGGGGGGTGGAGCACAGAGTCTCGCTCCATGCAGATGACCTGCTTCTGTATCTATCGGACCCAATGGAGGGGATGGAAGAAATCATGAGGATTCTAGGCGAATCTGGCTGGTTTTCGGGGTATATACGCTAAATTTGGGGAAAAGTGAGATGTTTGTGGTCCAGGCGAGGGGACAGGAGAGGCGATTGGGGGAGCTGCCGTTTCGATTAGTCAGGGGAAGCTTTAGGTAGCTCGGCATTCAAGTGGCGCGGGAATGGGACCGGCTGCATCAATTAAATCTGGCCCGACTAGTAGACCAAATGAAGGATGATTTTTGGAGATGGGACGCGCTCCCGTCGTCATTAGCTGGGAGGGCGCAGACGGTGAAGATGACGGTCCTCGCGAGATTCCTGTTCATGTTTCAATGTCTCCCCATCTTTATTCTGCGGTCCTTTTTTAAACGGGTCAACAAAGTGATCTCTGGCTTTGTTTGGGCAGGCAAGACCCCACGGGTATGGAAGGTAATGCTTGAGCGGAGTCAGGGAGAGGGCAGGCTGGAGCTGCCAAATGTTAGTAACTGTTACTGGGCGGCGAATATAGCCATGATCAGGAAGTGGGTGGTGGGGGAGGGGTCGGCATGGGTGTGTATGGAGGCGGCTTCATGCAAGGACACCAGTCTGGGGGCGTTGGTAACTGTGCCTCTGCCGTTCCCGCCGGCACGGTACCCCACCAGCCCCGTGGTGGTGGCGGCTCTGAGAGTCTGGGGGCAATGGAGGAGACATGCGGGAGCAGATGGAGCATCGTTCTGGTCCCCAATCTGTAATAATCACCGATTTGCCCCGGGAAGTATGGATGGGGGGTTCCGGATATGGCGGAGAGCAGGGATTGTGAGGATGGGGGATATGTTTATAGAGGGCAGCTTTCCGAGTATGAGGGCGCTGGAGGAGAAGTTTGGGTTGGCGAGGGGAAACAAATTCAGGTATCTGCAGCTACGGGACTTCCTATGTAAACAGGTGTCAACCTTCCCGTTCCTACCGCTAAGGGGGATTCAGGACAGGGTAGTTTCCAGAGGGTGGGTAGGAGAAGGGAGCGTCTCGGACATTTACAAGCAACTTAATTTTTAAAAAAAAACCGCATTTCATTCAAACTTGTATCAAAGTAGGTTACAGCAAATAAACACCCCGGGAAACATTCTTCCCGACAATCAACTATACAGTTTGTACAGATCTTTCTCCTTTTCACTCCCCCCCCCCCCCCATCACCCACTCTCTCTCTCTCTCTGTCCCCCCCCCCCCCCCCCCCCAACCCCCTGCGACGAACAGTTCCTCAAACACGGTCACAAACTCCCCTGCTGAGCCCCTTAACTCATACTTTATCTTTTCTAATCGCAGGAAGTCGTATAGGTCACCCAGCCAAGCTGCTACCCCCGGTGGCGATGCCGGCCGCCACTCCAGCAAAATTCGTCGCCGTGCCTCCTCTCCATGAGCTCCGGCTTCTCTGAAACCCCAAATATCGCCACCAAAGGGTCCGGGTCCACCTCCTCCTCCACTATCCTGGCTAAGACCGCGAACACTCCGCCCAGAATCTTCCCAATTTTTCACAACCCCAAAACATGTGCGCATGATTCGCAGGCCCCACCCACACCTCTCTCACTCATCTGCTACCCCCTGAAAGAACCCAGTTATTCTCGCCCGGGTCATATGCACCCTGTGCACCACCTTAAACTGTATCAGATTCATCCTTGTGATGCACGATTAATTACACAAAGACGAGAGTTGGATACAATCGAGGCTTTATTACACTAAGATGTGTGGCCTCCTACAGCAGCTGGCGAAATGGCTGCTGTACGGAGAGCACACATATTTATACTCCGCCTACTGGGCGGAGCCAGCAGGCAGGGAACTACCCCCGTACCTATAGAACAGGGTCTTACCACAAAACACCTACACCGACATCCTCTATATACAATATATACATCAGTGGTGACTACCACACCTTGCACAAGAGGGGGTCCCGTTTACCCTTCGCAGTGCCTCACTCCATACTCCCCAAATGATCTCCATTCCCAACTCCGCTTCCGGTACCAGAGCTCTCAACGGATTAATCACCACATTCAACAGCCGTCTTATATTGCTCCCGAGCTGCCTGCCCTTCACAAAGCCTGTTTGATCTTCTGCAACCACCCCCGGGACATAATCCTCCATCCTCCCTGCCAACAACTTAGCCAATACTTTCACATCAATAGTGATATGAGTCTATACGACCCACATTCCACCGGATCTATCCCTTTTTTTGGGATTAGTGTGATTACTGCCTGCTTCATCGTCTCCGGCAACTCCCCCTTCTCCAGTGCTTCATTAAACGCCTCCAACAGATGTGGTGCCAGGTCCGCCGCAAATTTCTGATAAAATTCTGCCGGGTACCCATCCGGCCCAGGGGCCTTCCCCAACTTCATACCCCTGATACTATCCAGCACCTCCCTCAGCCCCAGGAGCTCCTCCAACGCCTGCTTCTTTGCTTCCTCCACCTGGGGAAATTCCAGCTCGCCCAGAAACCACCCCATGTCCCCCTCCTCTCCTCCTGGGTCAGCCTCATAAAGTCCCTGTAATACTCTCTAAATGCCTCATTTATCTTCCCTGGTTCTGACACTACATCCCCAGTCCGGATCTTCCATATTTCCCTGGACGCAGCCTGCCTCCGCAGCTGGTGCGCCAGCATGCGGCTCGCCTTCTCCCCATACTCGTATTGCACCCCTCTTGCCCTACGCAGTTGCCCTACCGCCCTCCCCGTTGTTAGCCTGTCACATTGCCCCTTGAAACTTTCTCCTCCTCGCCAATCCCTCCACGGTGGGAACCCTCGAATATTCCCTGTCCACCTCCGCTATCTTGCTCACTGGACGGTCACGTTCCGCCCTCCTTTCCTTATTCGCATGAACCGTAAATGAGATAATTTCTCCCCGGACCACTGCCTTCAGTGCTTCCCAAAAAATGCCCGCCGACACCTCCCCATTCTGATTGAACTCCACATAATCCCTAATCGCCAACCGCACCTTATCTCAAAAACCTCCATCAGCCAACAACCCCAAGTCAAACCTCCACCCTGGCCTCTGCTCTCGTCCCGTACTGAACCGAATATCCAACCAGTGGGGTGCATGGTCCGAGATAACTAACCCCGCATACTCTGCCCCCTCCACCCCAACCAAAATCTCACCACTCACTACAAAGTAATCAATCCTCGAATACACCTTATAGACGTGTGAAAAGGAATACTCCCTTCCCCCTGGGTTCTGAAAGCGCCATGGATCCACAATACCCAACCTCTCCATAAACCCCCAGCTCCCTTGCCATTCGTACCCTGCCCATCGACCTGGGGCTCGATCTATCCACCCTCGGCTCCAGGACAGTTAAAATCTCCTCCAATGATCAACTGGTGTGTGGCCAAATCCAGGATTGCTGCCAGCAACCCCCTCATAAAACCTACATCATCCCAATTTGGGGCATACACATTTACCAACAATACCGGTGCCCCTTCCAATACCCCACTCACAATCACATATCTCCCACCTGGATCCCTCACCTCCTTCGCACTCACAAATCCAATTTCTTTGCTCATTAAAATCGCCACACCCCTCAATTTCAAATCAAACCCCGAGTGAAAAACCTGCTGGACCCCACCCCTTCCTTAACCTAACCTGGCCCTTCACACAGAGGTGTGTCTCCTGCAAAAAGACAGCCCCTGCTTCCAAACTCCTGAGGAACGCGAATACCCGCGACCTTTTAACCGGCCCATTCAGTCCCCGGACGTTCCATGTTACTGACCTTACCGGAGGCTTGTGCCTCCAATCCCCTCTACCATCCATCATCTTCCCCGGATGTAGAACACAAACAGTCCCATAAAACAGGAGAGGGGGATGGGAACATCCATCCCCACATAAACTTTTCATCCTGACAACTCCTCACAATCTCAACATTGAACAGAAAAACCTATCCCACAAAAAAGGAAAAAAATCCCCCAATCCCTACACCTACTTCAAATATGCTCCCGCCCATTACAGAGTGCCCGTGTCGCGTCTTTTCGTCCGACGTCACTTCGTCCAACGACACTTCGTCCACGTCTTTTGGTCCAACGTCTTTTTGTCCGCCCGTCTTTTGGTCCAACGTCACTTCGTCCAATTATCCAATTACAAATTAACTCCGTTAATTTACTTGCTAAAATGCAAGTAATTGATAAAATGCAAGTAAAATGCAAGTTGAAAAATGCAGTTAAAAAGTTAAAAAATCTAAAAATGCAGTTAAAAAATCTAAAAGTTTACTAATTACTTAAAATTCCCGAAATTACTTAAAATTGATGTAAATGGTAAATTCCCGAAATACCCTAAAAGTTACATTTCCAGAACTGTACCCGAGAGAGAATCATGGGGAGAGGACAAGATGATTTGACATTCTACAATTCCGACAGACACAGATATAAGTGGGAGTCTATTTGGATTTAGACAATGAGTGCAGTTCTGAAAGAAGCAGATTTAAACTCGATTTTCGTCGAGTGATTAGGGTTGGCAGTGGCTTCTGACATTACAGGTCTGAAATGATCAAATATTCCATCAGATACAATGGCTCTCATCACGCTGGAGCATACATGGGTGAATATCCTGCAGCTTATCTTAATAATGTCTGGAGATCAAGCAGCACAAATGCAGAACTCAACTTCAAGAGGCGAAAAAGGTGGAGAGGATCCTTGAGCAGTAACATTGAAAAACTAAATTAAACTATTTGTAATTGGATAATTGGACGAAGTGACGTTGGACCAAAAGACGGGCGGACAAAAAGACGTTGGACAAAAAGACGTGGACGAAGTGTCGTTGGACGAAATGACGTCGGACGAAAAGACATAGCACCCAGAGTGCCAGCGCCCCGGCTCCCGCCCATTACAGAGTGCCAGCACACCGGCTCCCGCCCATTACAGAGTGCCAGCGCCCCGGCTCCCGCCCATTACAGAGTGCCAGCACACCGGCTTCCGCCCATTACAGAGTGCCAGCACCCCGGCTCCCACCCATTACAGAGTGCCAGTGCCCCGGCTCCCGCCCATTACAGAGTGCCAGTGCCCCGGCTCCCGCCCATTACAGAGTGCCAGCACCCCGGCTCCCAACCATTACAGAGTGCCAACACCCCGGCTCCCAACCATTACAGAGTGCCAACACCCCGGCTCCCGCCCATTACAGAGTGCTAGCGCCCCAGCTCCCAACCATTACAGAGTGCCAACACCCCGGCTCCCGCCCATTACAGAGTGCCAGCGCCCCGGCTCCCACCCATTACAGAGTGCCAGTACCCCGGCTCCCGCCCATTACAGAGTGCCAGCACCCCGGCTCCCGCCCATTACAGAGTGCCAGCACCCCGGCTCCCGCCCATTACAGAGTGCCAGCGCCCCGGCTCCCACCCATTACAGAGTGCCAGCACCCCGGCTCCCAACCATTACAGAGTGCCAACACCCCGGCTCCCGCCCATTACAGAGTGCCAGCACCCCGGCTCCCAACCATTACAGAGTGCCAGCATCCCGGCTCACGCCCATTACAGAGTGCCAGCGCCCCGGCTCCCAACCATTACAGAGTGCCAGCGCCCCGGCTCCCAACCATTGCAGAGTGCCAGCACCCTCGCTCCCAACCATTACAGAGTGCCAGCGCCCCGGCTCCCGCCCATTACAGAGTGCCAGCACCCCGGCTCCCGCCCATTACAGAGTGCCAGCGCCCCGGCTCCCAACCATTACAGAGTGCCAGCGCCCCGGCTCCTGCCCATTACAGAGTGCCAGCACCCCGGCTCCCGCCCATTATAGAGTGCCAACACCCCGGCTCCCAACCATTACAGAGTGCCAACACCCCGGCTCCCGCCCATTACAGAGTGGCAGCACCCCGGCTCCCAACCATTACAGAGTGCCAGCACCCCGGCTCCCGCCCATTACAGAGTGCAAGCACCCCGGCTCCCAACCATTACAGAGTGCCAACACCCCGGCTCCCGCCCATTACAGAGTGCCAGCACCCCGGCTCCCGCCCATTACAGAGTGCCAGCGCCCCGGCTCACAACCATTACAGAGTGCCAGCACCCCGGCTCCTGCCCATTACAGAGTGCCAGCTCCCCGGCTCCCGCCCATTACAGAGTGCCAGCACCTCGGCTCCCGCCCATTACAGAGTGCCAACACCCCAGCTCCCGCCCATTACAGAGTGCCAGCGCCCCGGCTCCCGCCCATTACAGAGTGCCAGCACCCCGGCTCCCGCCCATTACAGAGTGCCAACACCCCGGCTCCCGCCCATTACAGAGTGCCAGCACCCCGGCTCCCGCCCATTACAGAGTGCCAGCGCCCCGGCTCCCGCCCATTACAGAGTGCCAGCGCCCCGGCTCCCGCCCATTACAGAGTGCCAGCGCCCCGGCTCCCGCCCATTACAGAGTGCCAGCGCCCCGGCTCCCGCCCATTACAGAGTGCCAGCGCCCCGGCTCCCGCCCATTACAGAGTGCCAGCACCCCGGCTCCCGCCCATTACAGAGTGCCAGCACCTCGGCTCCTGCCCATTACAGAGTGCCAGCGCCCCGGCTCCCGCCCATTACAGAGTGCCAGCGCCCCGGCTCCCGCCCATTACAGAGTGCCAGCACCCCGGCTCCCGCCCATTACAGAGTGCCAGCACCCCGGCTCCCGCCCATTACAGAGTGCCAGCGCCCCGGCTCCCGCCCATTACAGAGTGCCAGCGCCCCGGCTCCCGCCCATTACAGAGTGCCAACACCCCGGCTCCCAACCATTACAGAGTGCCAGCGCCCCGGCTCCCAACCATTACAGAGTGCCAGCGCCCCGGCTCCCAACCATTACAGAGTGCCAGCACCCCGGCTCCCGCCCATTACAGAGTGCCAGCACCCCGGCTCCCGCCCATTACAGAGTGCCAGCACCCCGGCTCCCGCCCATTACAGAGTGCCAGCACCCCGGCTCCCGCCCATTACAGAGTGCCAGCACCCCGGCTCCCAACCATTACAGAGTGCCAGCAACCCAGCTCCCGCCCATTACAGAGTGCCAGCACCCCGGCTCCCAACCATTACAGAGTGCCAGCACCCCGGCTCCCAACCATTACAGAGTGCCAGCACCCCGGCTCCCAACCATTACAGAGTGCCAACACCCCGGCTCCCAACCATTACAGAGTGCCAGCACCCCGGCTCCCGCCCATTACAGAGTGCCAGCACCCCGGCTCCTGCCCATTACAGAGTGCCAGCACCCCGGCTCCCGCCCATTACAGAGTGCCAGCGCCCCGGCTCCCGCCCATTACCGAGTGCCAGCACCCCGGCTCCCGCCCATTACAGAGTGCCAGCACCCCGGCTCCCAACCATTACAGAGTGCCAGCGCCCCGGCTCCCGCCCATTACAGAGTGCCAGCACCCCGGATCCCAACCATTACAGAGTGCCAGCATCCCGGCTCCCGCCCATTACAGAGTGCCAGCACCCCGGCTCCCAACCATTACAGAGTGCCAGCACCCCGGATCCCAACCATTACAGAGTGCCAGCATCCCGGCTCCCGCCCATTACAGAGTGCCAGCACCCCGGCTCCCAACCATTACAGAGTGCCAGCGCCCCGGCTCCCGCCCATTACAGAGTGCCAGCACCCCGGATCCCAACCATTACAGAGTGCCAGCATCCCGGCTCCCGCCCATTACAGAGTGCCAGCACCCCGGCTCCCAACCATTACAGAGTGCCAGCACCCCGGATCCCAACCATTACAGAGTGCCAGCACCCCGGCTCCCGCCCATTACAGAGTGCCAGCACCCCGGCTCCCGCCCATTACAGAGTGCCAGCACCCCGGCTCCCAACCATTACAGAGTGCCAGCACCCCGGCTCCAGTGCCCCGGCTCCCAACCATTACAGAGTGCCAGCACCCCGGCTCCTGCCCATTACAGAGTGCCAGCGCCCCGGCTCCCGCCCATTACAGAGTGCCAGCACCCCGGCTCCCGCCCATTACAGAGTGCCAGCGCCCCGGCTCCCGCCCATTACAGAGTGCCAGCACCCCGGCTCCCGCCCATTACAGAGTGCCAGCGCCCCGGCTCCCACCCATTACAGAGTGCCAGCGCCCCGGCTCCCGCCCATTACAGAGTGCCAGCGCCCCGGCTCCCGCCCATTACAGAGTGCCAGCACCCCGGCTCCCGCCCATTACAGAGTGCCAGTTCCCCGGCTCCCGCCCATTACAGAGTGCCAGCACCCCGGCTCCTGCCCATTACAGAGTGCCAGCACCCCGGCTCCCGCCCATTACAGAGTGCCAGCACCCCAGCTCCCAACCATTACAGAGTGCCAGCGCCCCGGCTCCCAACCATTGCAGAGTGCCAGCACCCCGGCTCCCGCCCATTACAGAGTGCCAGCGCCCCGGCTCCCAACCATTACAGAGTGCCAGCGCCCCGGCTCCTGCTCATTACAGAGTGCCAGCACCCCGGCTCCCGCCCATTACAGAGTGCCAGCGCCCCGGCTCCCAACCATTACAGAGTGCCAGCGCCCCGGCTCCTGCTCATTACAGAGTGCCAGCACCCCGGCTCCCGCCCATTACAGAGTGCCAGCGCCCCGGCTCCCAACCATTACAGAGTGCCAGCGCCCCGGCTCCTGCTCATTACAGAGTGCCAGCGCCCCGGCTCCTGCCCATTACAGAGTGCCAGCACCCCGGCTCCCAACCATTACAGAGTGCCAGCACCCCGGCTCCCGCCCATTACAGAGTGCCAGCGCCCCGGTTCCCAACCATTACAGAGTGCCAGCACCCCGGCTCCCAACCATTACAGAGTGCCAGCGCCCCGGCTCCCGCCCATTACAGAGTGCCAGCGCCCCGGCTCCCAACCATTACAGAGTGCCAGCACCCCGGCTCCCGCCCATTACAGAGTGCCAGCAACCCGGCTCCCAACCATTACAGAGTGCCAGCACCCCGGCTCCCGCCCATTACAGAGTGCCAGCGCCCCGGCTCCCGCCCATTACAGAGTGCCAGCACCTCGGCTCCCAACCATTACAGAGTGCCAGCGCCCCGGCTCCCGCCCATTACAGAGTGCCAGCACCCCAGCTCCCGCCCATTATAGAGTGCCAACACCCCGGCTCCCAACCATTACAGAGTGCCAGCACCCCGGCTCCCGCCCATTACAGAGTGCCAGCACCCCGGCTCCTGCCCATTACAGAGTGCCAGCACCCCGGCTCCCGCCCATTACAGAGTGCCAGCGCCCCGGCTCCCGCCCATTACCGAGTGCCAGCACCCCGTCTCCCGCCCATTACAGAGTGCCAGCACCCCGGCTCCCAACCATTACAGAGTGCCAGCGCCCCGGCTCCCGCCCATTACAGAGTGCCAGCACCCCGGATCCCAACCATTACAGAGTGCCAGCATCCCGGCTCCCGCCCATTACAGAGTGCCAGCACCCCGGCTCCCGCCCATTACAGAGTGCCAGCACCCCGGCTCCCGCCCATTACAGAGTGCCAGCACCCCGGCTCCCGCCCATTACAGAGTGCCAGCACCCCGGCTCCCAACCATTACAGAGTGCCAGCACCCCGGCTCCAGTGCCCCGGCTCCCAACCATTACAGAGTGCCAGTGCCCCGGCTCCTGCCCATTACAGAGTGCCAGCGCCCCGGCTCCCGCCCATTACAGAGTGCCAGCACCCCGGCTCCCGCCCATTACAGAGTGCCAGCGCCCCGGCTCCCGCCCATTACAGAGTGCCAGCACCCCGGCTCCCGCCCATTACAGAGTGCCAGCACCCCGGCTACCAACCATTACAGAGTGCCAGCACCCCGGCTCCCAACCATTACAGAGTGCCAGCATCCCGGCTCCCAACCATTACAGAGTGCCAGCACCCCGGCTCCTGCCCATTACAGAGTGCCAGCACCCCGGCTCCAGCACCCCGGCTCCCGCCCATTACAGAGTGCCAGCACCCCGGCTCCCAACCATTACAGAGTGCCAGCGCCCCGGCTCCCAACCATTACAGAGTGCCAGCACCCCGGCTCCCGCCCATTACAGAGTGCCAGCACCCCGGCTCCCGCCCATTACAGAGTTCCAGCACCCCGGCTCCCACCCATTACAGAGTGCCAGCGCCCCGGCTCCCACCCATTACAGAGTGCCAGCGCCCCGGCTCCCGCCCATTACAGAGTGCCAGCACCCCGGCTCCCGCCCATTACAGAGTGCCAGCGCCCCGGCTCCCGCCCATTACAGAGTGCCAGCACCCCGGCTCCTGCCCATTACAGAGTGCCAGCACCCCGGCTCCCGCCCATTACAGAGTGCCAGCACCCCAGCTCCCAACCATTACAGAGTGCCAGTGCCCCGGCTCCCGCCCATTACAGAGTGCCAGCATCCCGGCTCCCAACCATTACAGAGTGCCAGCGCCCCGGCTCCCGCCCATTACAGAGTGCCAGCGCCCCGGCTCCCGCCCATTACAGAGTGCCAGCACCCCGGCTCCCGCCCATTACAGAGTGCCAGCGCCCCGGCTCCCGCCCATTACAGAGTGCCAGCGCCCCGGCTCCCAACCATTACAGAGTGCCAGCGCCCCGGCTCCTGCCCATTACAGAGTGCCAGCACCCCGGCTCCCAACCATTACAGAGTGCCAGCGCCCCGGCTCCTGCCCATTACAGAGTGCCAGCACCCCGGCTCCCAACCATTACAGAGTGCCAGCACCCCGGCTCCCGCCCATTACAGAGTGCCAGCACCCCGGCTCCCAACCATTACAGAGTGCCAGCACCCCGGCTCCCAACCATTACAGAGTGCCAGCACCCCGGCTCCCGCCCATTACAGAGTGCCAGCGCCCCGGCTCCCAACCATTACAGAGTGCCAGCACCCCGGCTCCCGCCCATTACAGAGTGCCAGCGCCCCGGCTCCCGCCCATTACAGAGTGCCAGCAACCCGGCTCCCGCCCATTACAGAGTGCCAGCACCCCGGCTCCCGCCCATTACAGAGTGCCAGCGCCCCGGCTCCCGCCCATTACAGAGTGCCAGCACCCCGGCTCCCGCCCATTACAGAGTGCCAACACCCCGGCTCCCGCCCATTACAGAGTGCCAGCGCCCCGGCTCCCGCCCATTACAGAGTGCCAACACCCCGGCTCCCGCCCATTACAGAGTGCCAGCGCCCCGGCTCCCGCCCATTACAGAGTGCCAACACCCCGGCTCCCGCCCATTACAGAGTGCCAGCGCCCCGGCTCCCGCCCATTACAGAGTGCCAGCACCTCGGCTCCCAACCATTACAGAGTGCCAGCGCCCCGGCTCCCGCCTATTACAGAGTGCCAGCGCCCCGGCTCCCGCCCATTACAGAGTGCCAGCACCCCGGCTCCCGCCCATTACAGAGTGCCAACACCCCGGCTCCCGCCCATTACAGAGTGCCAACACCCCGGCTCCCGCCCATTACAGAGTGCCAGCACCCCGGCTCCCACCCTTTACAGAGTGCCAGCACCCCGGCTCCCACCCATTACAGAGTGCCAGCGCCCCGGCTCCCGCCCATTACAAGTGCCAACACCCCGGCTCCCACCCATTACAGAGTGCCAGCGCCCCGGCTCCCGCCCATTACAAGTGCCAACACCCCGGCTCCTGCCCATTACAGAGTGCCAGCGCCCCGGCTCCCGCCCATTACAAGTGCCAACACCCCGGCTCCTGCCCATTACAGAGTGCCAACACCCCGGCTCCCGCCCATTACAGAGTGCCAGCGCCCCGGCTCCCGCCCATTACAGAGTGCCAGCGCCCCGGCTCCAGCCCATTACAGAGTGCCAGCACCCCGGCTCCCGCCCATTACAGAGTGCCAGCGCCCCGGCTCCCGCCCATTACAGAGTGCCAGCGCCTCGGCACCCGCCCATTACAGAGTGCCAGCACCCCGGCTCCTGCCCATTACAGAGTGCCAGCACCCCGGCTCCCAAGCATTGCCCACTCAGTTCTTCCCCAGTTTATGCTCCTTAATTAAGTCTTCGGCCGTTTCTTGGGTCTCAAAATAATACTCCCGGCCTCTGAACGTCACCCATAATTTCGCTGGGTAGAGCACCCCGAACCTGATCTGCCGCAGGTACAGCACCGCCTTGGCCTTGTTGAAACCTGCCCGTCGCTTTGCCTACTCGGCTCCGATGTCCTGATAATTCTGGCCATTATTTCCCTCCCAGTTGCAGGTACACTTCTCCCTGGCCCACCGCAGAATCTTCTCTTTCTGCGCAAATTTGTGGAGTCTGACGATCAACGCCCGTGGCGGCTCCCCCGCTCTAGGCTTCTGTCTCAGGGACCTATGCGTTCGGTCCACTTCAGGGGCCTTATCCAGCACCCCTTCTGCCACCAGCCCCGTCAGCATCCTCGAGACGTACCTCGTGGCACTCACACCTTCCACTCCTTCAGGCAGGCCCACTATTCGCCGGTGCTGTCTTCTCGAGGTATTCTCCTGCTCCTTCACCTTTGCCCTCAGCATTTTACAAAGGTCTCCTAGGAGCCCCACCTCCACCTCCATAGCCACCACACGATCGCTGTGGTCCGAGATCACTCCTTTAATCTCCCAAATCTGTGACCCCTACATCTCCAAACACCTCTCCATCCGCTCCAAAGTACTCTTCAGGGGTGTCACAGCTTCTGCAATGGCCTTTGCATGATCCTCATGCATTTCTTTCCTCTGTTTATGGAATTCCTCCTTGATAAAAGCCATCAGTTCCTGTATCTGGGGCCTTCCAGCTTGCCCCTCCCCCTGCCTGCATGCTGGAAGAGACTGTCTGTGAAGCACAAAAACTGTTTCAACTTTCCAGCCAAACCTCTCACTGTTTTCTGCAGGTTCCGGAGCTCAGAAGACATTTCCAAGGGTAAACTCCTCCTCTATCATTCACCTTTTCATCAAAATTCCACCCAGATCTGGGTAAAAAGAACCCCTTTCTGTGACTTTGAACAGGAACAGCCCTTTATGTGACCAATCACTCCATGGTTACAAGCGGAGGTCATTTACAAGGAACTTATGGGGTCAGAGGAGACACAGACGGAGGAGCTGAAGTGTAAGTGGGAGGAGGAGCTGGGGGGGGGGGGAGATAGAGGATGGTCTATGGGCAGACGCGTTGAGTCAACGTGACCGCAACTTGTGCCAGGCTCAGCCTGATACAATTCAAGGCCGTTCACCGGGCTCACAGTGGCCCGGATGAGCAGGTTTTTTGGGGTGGAGGATAGGTGTGCAAAATGTGCGGGAGGACAAGCGAACCGTGTCCACATGTTTTGGACATGCCCGAAGGTTGGGGGATTTTGGCAGGGGTTTGCAGATGTCGGGCGAAATTCTCCGACCCCCAGCAGGGTCGGAGAATCGCCTGGGGGCGTCTAAAATCCCGCCCCCGCCGTGGCAGAGATTCTCCGCCACCCGGGAAGTGGAGGGGGCAGGAATCTCGCCACTCCGATCGGAGAGGCCCCTGCGGCGATTCTCCGGCCCGGATGGGCCAAAGTCCCACCGCTGGGAGGCCTCTCCCGCCGTCGAGGTTTAAACCACCTCTGGAACGGCGGGATCAGCGGCGCAAGCAGGCCCCCGGGGTCCTGGTCCTGGATCGCGGGGGGCGATCGAACCCCGGGGGGTGCCCCCACGGTGGCCTGGCCCGCGATCGGGGCCCCCCCCTCAGACTCCGGGCCAGTGCCCTGGCTGCTCTATTTTCTTCCGCATCCGCCACGGCCTCCGCCATGGCGGAAGCGGAAGAGAACCCCACATCACTGACGGCGCATGCGCAGACCGGCGAAAGCCTTTCGGCCAGCCCCACTGCCGGGGGCGCCGGTTTTTTGCGCCAGTCTTCTGGTGCAAACCGCTCCAGCGCGGGGCTGGCCCCCGAAGGTGGGGAGAATTGCCCACCTTTGGGGAGGCACGACCCCTGAGTGGTTGGCGCCACTCCCCTACTCCGGGACCCTCCGTCACGCCGGGTAGGGGAGAATGCCGCCCGTCATGTCCACGGTGTTAAAAACAAGGGTGGCGCTGAGTCCAGAGGTGGCGATTTTCGGGGTGTCGGAAGACCCGGGAATCCAGGAGAAAGAGGCAGACGTTCTGGCCTTTGCTTCCCTGGTAGCCCGGAGACGGATACTATTCGCTTGGAGGGACTCAAAGCCCCCGAAGTCGGAGACCTGGTTATCGGACATGGCTAGCTTTCTCTGTCTGGAGAAAATCAAGTTCGCCTTGAGAGGGTCAATGTTAGGGTTCGCCCGGAGGTGGCAGCCGTTCGTCAACTTCTTCGTGGAAAATTAATCGTCAGCAGGGGGGGTCGGTGGGGGGGGGGGGTTAGTTTAGCTTAGAGTAGGGGGTTAATAAAGGTGGGACCTGGGAGGGAGGGAGACGCTTTTGCAGTATGTTTATAGTTTCATGTACATTGTTTATTTTGTTGTTGTTACAATACCAAAAATACCTCAATAAAATGTTTATTAAAAAAATATTTAAGAGGTGGAATTCTCGGTCCACCAGCCCCATTTTCCGGTGCGTCCTCGCCGGCAATGGGATTCTCGGTCCACCAGCCCCGTTTTCCAGCATGCCCCCCTCCTGCAGCCAACCAATGGGGTTTCCAATCGAAGGCCACCCCGCACGGACGAGAAACGCGGGGACGTGGGGGCGCTGCCGGCGGAGGCTCCCGGCGACGGAGAAGCCCGCAGAAGGAGTCTCTCATTTCAAATGGAGGTGAGGAAATGTATTTTCTCAAACAGGGTGGTCAGTTGGAGGAATTCCCTCACCCAGACGGGAGTGCAGGATAAGTCATTCAATTTATTCACGGGTGAGCTTGACTGATTTTTTCATCTTTCACAAACCTGTCTTGTTGTCTCCTTTTTTGGTTCACTGTTAACTTTGTTTTGACAATGTTGCTGTGAAGCAGTTTGGGGTATTTTACTACATTAAAGGCCCCATTTCAATCCGAACTTGTTATTGGAATGGTCAGACAGAAATCCATTGTTGTTCTGAGCCAACATCTACAGGTTCCTCGGGACAGGATCAGGACACAGTGCTAGGAGTGAGGTTGTTCCACATGTATTCAGACATCCCTAATGATGCTTTGCTTCAGATTAGCCAATCACACACAGGCTGGAGATCAGAACCGGAACCTTCCGGCTAATTTGCCTGGTTCTGCACCAACGTCAGCAACTGATTACAGATTACCCCAATCACTGGTCAACCAGTTTAACACCAATAAAACAGAAAAAGTTGTGCTGCAACACTCCAAACTACTTTATTAAAGAACAGAGAAAACCCAAAGAACAAAACATTATAGAAAGGTTCATAGATTTTAGAATCTTCAGAGGATCTTCAAGACCAAAGCTGGGCAGGAAGTGTTTGGTTACTTCACATTAACTTCTTGCTGTGTGTTGACAACTTTCCCATCAACAAGCGTCTGAGTGATGGTAACGACCTTTTTGGTTGTCACCACTTTTGGCTCTGTAAGAAATAAATTAAAAAGCAATGAAAATAAATAAGCAGAAAGAACTGGCATTTATAGAGTGCCTTTCATAGCCTCAGGAATCCCATAGCCAGTGGGCAATGTGGCAGATAACTTGAGCACAGAAAGATTCCGCCAGCAACAATATGATAAACAATCTGTTTTTGATATTGACTAAGAATTTACAAGAATGTTGCCTGGTATGGAGGGAAGATCATATGAGGAAAGGCTGAAGGACTTGAGGCTGTTTTCGTTAGAGAGAAGAAGGTTAAGAGGGGACTTAATTGAGGCATACAAGATGATCAGAGGATTAGATAGGGTGGACATCGAGAGCCTTTTTCCTCGGATGGTGATGTCTAGCACGAGGGGACATAGCTTTAAATTGAGGGGAGATAGATATAGGACAGATGTCAGAGGTAGGTTCTTTACTCAGAGAGTAGTACGGGCGGGGAATGCTCTGCCTGCAACAGTAGTGGACTCGCCAACACTAAACGCATTCAAATGGTCATTGGATAGGCATATGGACGATAAGGGAATAGTGTAGAGGGACTTTAGAAGGGTTTCACAGGACGGTGCAACATCGAGGGCCGAAGGGCCTGTACTGCGCTGTAATGTTCTATGTTCTAAGGCGTAAATTTGACCATCACTCTCTGGGTAGAACTGACCCTCTGACAGTGCAGCACTCCCTCAGTACTGACCCTCTGACAGTGCAGCACTCCCTCAGTACTGACCCTCTGACAGTGCAGCGCTCCCTCAGTACTGACCCTCTGACAGTGCAGCGCTCCCTCAGTACTGACCCTCTGACAGTGCGGCACTCCCTTAGTACTGACCCTCTGACAGTGCGGCACTCCCTCAGTACTGACCCTCTGACAGTGTAGCACTCCCTCAGTACTGACCCTCTGACAGTGCGGCACTCCCTCAGTACTGATCCTCTGACAGTGCGGCACTCCCTCAGTCCTGACCCTCTGACAGTGCAGCGCTCCCTCAGTACTGACCCTCTGACAGTGCAGCACTCCCTCAGTACTGATCCTCTGACAGTGCGGCACTCCCTCAGTACTGACCCTCTGACAGTGCAGCGCTCCCTCAGTACTGACCCTCTGACAGTGCAACGCTCCCTCAGTACTGACCCTCTGACAGTGCAGCACTCCCTCAGTACTGACCCTCTGACAGTGCAGCACTCCCTCAGTACTGACCCTCTGACAGTGCGGCACTCCCTCAGTACTGACCCTCTGACAGTGCAGCACTCCCTCAGTACTGACCCTCTGACAGTGCAGCGCTCCCTCAGTACTGACCCTCTGACAGTGCGGCACTCCCTCAGTACTGACCCTCTGACTGCAGCACTCCCTCAGCACTGAAAATGTCTAAGTAATGGAGCAAAATCTGCTCCAGTTCACCTGGCTCTATCCCAATCTCTGCGCCTGTGTCAGATGGTTTGTGGTACTGAGCAAACTGGTGCTCCGTTATTAGATTACACTCAGCTCCTGGAAAATTTTGGCATCGGAGTCAGGTGTGCTGACCCACCGTCATCGCTGAGTGTGCATGTGGTCATACTCAAGCAGTTTGGGGCAATACTAAATGGAGCTGTGCCGTAACCTCAGGTTAACCATCACTGAAATTCCTGCCTTGTTTGGGAACACAAATCTGTTCCAGTTGAAGCGGCTGACTATGAGAGACACCCTGCAGACTGAAGCACCCTCATTCCTGCCTGCCATTCGCTCAAGTCAAAAGAATGAAGCAATAAGCCATCTTTCTCTCCCCCACCGGGTTTCCCAGCACATTAGGTAACAGATTGTGTGGGATTCAGTATCTTTCTCACTACCCAGCTTCCCCCTGTAACCTAGACCCTGACAAAATCCCGACTGACACCCATTGACTCCAATCCCTTACCTTCGATAACTTGTGATTTGATTTCTGTTACATATCTGCAAGAGAAACAAAGAATAATTAATAATTAGGCAGCAAGAGAAATTCAATTAAAATTATCTGAGAGAGGATCAGTGATCAGGACTGTGCACTGGACCAATAGGATTCTCAGCTGGGACAAACTGTGCTGGAGCGTTAAAGTGAGATATTTGGGGTGGAGTCGGAAAGGATGCTGTAAAGGTTAAAGTGGAGAAGCAGTGAAGGAGTTAGAGACATTCGGCATATTCCAATAAATTAGTCACTTCCCCTGGATTCCAAAGGTGACAATGTGTCTTCTCAGTGAGCAGAGTCAGGCTGCATCCTGAAACTGTGGGAATGGTCCAGCACACAACAGAAACTCGGTAAGGAGAATGCATGTTGTGAACGGCCTCTAGGAGGGTTGTTAAGAATCCGATTGACGAAATTGCTTTGCTGGCACCTGTTAATGAGGCTGCCTGTGTATTGTGGGGGCGAATGCTGTAAAGGAGTAAACTCAGGCTGAGATTTCGCTGCTGGAGACGCAACAGGAGATTTCTTGGATCACTTTGTCGATAATTCAACAACATTCTCGCAACATATATGCCAGGAAGTCTCTGAGTGCTTCACCTAAACAGGATGAGTACTCCTCCACCTTCTCAGAGCCATCAGGGCACAGGGAGCTCTGGGTCATCAGCATTATTCTAAGGAACCCCATCAGTCTGCAGCAGGAATCGGACATGGGACCAGGTTGAATGATACCAGAGCAGGGAACTGTGACATGTGGACAGGAGTACGAGGGGACATCCCTCCTCTCCTCCATCAGGGCCTCCAGTATTACATCTGAGAAGCTGTACATTCTCTCTTTACCCTGACAGCTGCTGTGACAGCCAGACCACTCCACACCTTCAGGAAAATTGTGTCCAGCCAGTGCCTGAGTTCTGATTCAGCAACAACAGGCATGTTTCTATCTTTGTGATGATCGATTAGCACCAAATTTTTAAAATTTTTTTTTATAAATTTAGAGTACCCAATTGTTTTTTCCAATTAAGGGGCAATTTAGCGTGGCCAATCCACCTACCCTGCACATCTTTGGGTTGTGGGGGTGAAACCCACGCAGACACGGGGAGAATGTGCAAACTCCACACGGACAGTGATCCAGGGCCGGGATTCGAACCCGGGTCCTCAGCGCCGTAGGCAGCAATGCTAACCACTGTGCCACCGTGCTGCCCTGATTAGCACCAAAATTGAAAGCTGAAACCAGATTTACAAACAGGCACGTCTTATTAACACAGCAACAGTGTTCACACCTTCAGCAAAGCAACCCCCTTAGTGTTTCTATCAAGCTGGGGTTATTAAAGCTTCAGGGAAAGGGGAAGACTGAGAGTGAGCCAGTGAATGTGTGCTGCGTGAGGCCGTTTTCCTTATTTCCTCACCTATTCTCTTCTCCTTCAAGGAGACGACGATAATCGGCAATCTCCATCTCCAGCCTCATTTTGACCCTCAGGAGCTGTGCGTATTCTTGGCATTGTCGCTCCACATCCGTTTGAATAAGTGCGAATTCTCCTTGACGGTCATTCAGGATGCTATGCAGTCTGTTGAGCTCCAGAGCACTGCGATCTTCTACTTCCAGGAGACTATCTTCCAGAGACATTTTCTACATCAGAAATTAACAATCAGTAACCAATGGAGAAGGAGCTTTCCTGTCGTGGGACATTCTAGAACGAGAGGTCATTGTCTCAGGATAAGAGGTAAATTTAAAACATATTTGAGGAGAAACTACTTCTCCCAAAGGGTTGTGAATGTGTGGAACTCGCTCCCCCAGAGAGCGGTGGATGCTGGGATAGTGAGTCAATTTAAGGAAGAGTTAGACAGATTTTTGATTGGTAATGGGTTGAAGGGTTATGGAGAACGGGCTGGACGGTGGAGTTGAGGTCGGGATAGGATCAGCCAGGATCGAATGGCGGAGCAGACTCAATGGGCCAAATGGCCTAATTCTGCCCCTCTATCTAATGAACTTATAAGTTGAGTAAATACAAATCTGATTACTGAGGGTGTAACCCAGGACTGTACTCACCACACTCAGTAATGTCTGAAGATTAATCTCCAACCCCTGCAGTTTCCGTCTCTGTTCTGTGAGCTGTGACTTCTCTGAGTGGATTACCTCAGTGCTCGTAGTCATTGTCTGTTTCAGATTCGCACACTGTCATTAAAAAAAATATTGAAAGTGGTGAAAGTGTTAGCAAAGAGTGACTCAGTTTGTACCCAGTCTCACTTATAATTATTTCACATATAATAATTTCTCTGTCTCCTTTTCTGATGATCCAGTGGCTTCTGATCAACCCGGTCCAAGATCTTCCTGATCTGTGCCAAGCTAATGGATTGGATTTGGAATGACAGTAAGCACATTACAATATTTCTACTGGATAGAGTACGGCCAGTGTTCTTGCTCTGGACTCCAGTCATAGCTGCTGACTAGTTTCTGGAGGTAATCGGTTGTGACGACGACAAAAAATAGCGGAATGGAGGATGGAATCGCAATAAAAAGATACATCAAAAATGCAGACGAGGTTTCCAGCTACAGGCTATCACAGCGTTACATGATAAGGTTTGAGTTTAGAAGACTATTGGAGGTGGGCTCACTGGGTTTTGGAGTACTGTGTACCTCGGGTGGGGCCTATACATTTCCCTTATCACTCATGTACTCATTTTCTTTGTCTCACTAATACATGCATGTATTCAACCATTTGGGCTCCAACCTGTGGAATTCCTCTCTGTCTCTTCACCAATTGTCGGGAACTGGATCAGAGTTTTGTTTGCCTGCCTGAATATTCCTGATGTCTCAGTGTCAAATTATATTTTCATGATGTTCCGTGTGAAGCCCCTTGAGACATTTTAAAGTTAAAAATGCTACAGAAATGCTGTCAGCGGGAGAAGTTAATCCCAAAAACTGGAGAATTCCGGCCATATTTACATAGCAGCCTGTGGCACAGTCCTGATTGGTCAGTCTCATTACCTGTTCCTTGTACCAGGATTCTGCTTCCTTCTGATTTTTCGCTGCCACGAGTTCATATTTTTCTCTTATCTCGCCCAGAATGTTGGTCAAATCTGTGCCTGGGGTAGAATCCACATCCACCGTGACTCTGCCGCGTAGTTGATTGTGGAGAGCCTTCAGCTCCTGTGGAGAAAGAGAAGGAAAGAGCGATGAGGTTGTTTGGGTTACCAGTGGATGGATTGTCCCTCCTGATGGTTATGGGAGGGGAGCAGTAACCGGAAGGTGACAATCTCTAATTGGGAGCAGTGGCAAATAATGAATATCAATGTGAACAAATTCTCAAGGATTCTGACAAACCCAATCATTAGAAGACAAATGGCAGATGCACTTTATTGTAAGATAATAAGATTTGCCAGCAAGGTAACTGTTGTGAATTATGTATTTAAATGTGAATATATTTGAGTGATTGAAGCAGGAGAGGAATTATGGGCATAATGAACATGTCACTAAAGCTAATCTGACAATATCCCTGGACTGTTGGGAAAATGTATCGGAATTCTGGGATGAAGAGCAAGCAATATAAACTCCGATAGGCCTTGCTGAAACCAGCCTTGGCAAGAGCACACCTGGAGCACTACGTGCAGTATCTGTCTCTTGTTTTAAAGGTATTCCAGGATATTCTGTTATTGGAGGGGTTACAGTGGATTAACATACGAGCAGATATTGGCCTGGACTCGCCAGTCCGTTTCTTGATCCAAAGGGTGATGAGTTCAGGAACAAGTTACTGGGCAAACAGTGGAATAGGAAAATTAATGGATTTACAGAAATAAATCTACAGGTTCCAGCTAGCACGTGGAATTCTGGGTCATGGGAACTGTGGATGGATGCAAGAGATGGGGCTCCTCCAGGCTGGAACTTTTATTATTTTCTCATTTCCCCCCAGGGCTCATTGTGAAAGTGAATTTAATAATTCTGATGGAATATTGACGATGCAGCGTATCAGATTAACATAAAAACTTACTTAACTGGGTCAGGAATACACCTCAGAAAAGGGAACCTTCCCTCCCTATGCAGCCTCCCCTGTTTAAAGCTCCTGTCCCAAGCAATGTAGACACTTTACCCCGCTTTAAGCTCTTTACATCACCCGCCAATCATATGACATTCTACTAAAATTAGAACAAAGCGTATTTTGTGGTTGATTGCTGAGTGGCTGCTTACTTCTTCGTGGTTTTTCTTGGTGTAAACTGTCTCTTCCCTCACTCGTTCAATCTGCGACTCCAGGTCAGACCTGGTGATGGTCATTTCATCCAGCACTTTGCGTAAACCTCCAATGTCCATCTCCACTCCACGTCTTATAGCATACTCTGATTCATATCTATAAGATAGGCAAGAACCATAACACCTTTTAAAAAACTGTTTCAAAAGTGTTTACAGGCCTAAAGGGACACATGATCAGGGCCAGCTGCCCCAATAAATGTCTGAAGAAGTTACATTGGACTCAAACGTTATCTCTACTTTCTCTCTCCACAGATGCTGCCAGACCGATGTGTTTTTCCACTACGTTCTGTATTTATTCCAGATGTCAGCCTGATCCAGTTGGAAGTTCTGGGGAGGCCACTCACACTTTGAATAGGCAAATGGCTCTGGATGCTGGCTACATGGACATCCCAAAGGTGTCTGACTGACGTTCAGTGAAAGAGAAAGTGCACGGAATTGGAGACGACCTAATGACATGGGCTGGTGATTGGTCAGGAGATGGGAAGTGAGGATAAAGGGAATGTCTTCTCATTGGGAGGCTATGGAAAGTTGGTGATCCTGACCTAGGGTCTGGCGTTTCCCCAGAGAGATCAATGATTTTGTTGAAGGGATGACGAGTTATAAATCCATGTTTGTAAATGCTTTGCAGATATGGACAGGAAGTTACAAACCCTTGCAATCTCTTCCCAGTTAAGTTTGTTCTCCCATGAAAGCCATTTCCTTGACTGACCTTCCTGTTTTAACACTAAATGAGAAAGCAGTCACTGAATGGGATGGGGGGGGGGGGGGGGGGGGGGGGGTGTTGTTGAGGGGGGTGCAGAAGGTTTTGGAATCCTAACAAACACCTATTTGCTGAAGGATTTTCCAGTTCTGTAAGTTAAGTTGAATTTTCCCCTCTGTGTTGGAGCTTTGATCAAACCCCACTTCCCCGGAGCTCCTTCCTTCTAAACAGGAACATTTTCCATTGGCAGGTGGTCACTACCCAGAGGGCAGAGACTGACGTCCATCAAAAGGCTGGGTGTGCGGCGGGTTGATAGGGGTGGGGGGGGAGGGGTGGGGGGGAGGGGTGTTGAGGGGAAGGGAGTGGGTTTGTTGGTATGATGAGGAGAACATTATTTACACAATGAGTTTTTCCGATCTGAAGGGCAATTGAATCAGATTTAATAATAACTTTCAAACAAGAGTTGGACAAATGTTTGAAAGTGTCTGCAGGGTTATAGGGACACAGCAGGTCCGGGTGGGATGAATTGGACAGCTCTTTCAAAGAGTCCACACAGGCGCGATGGGCTGAATGGCCTCCCGTGTGCTGTTTAATTGTATGATTTCTACAGACCTGTTTTCAAACAACCCCTTTAACATGTTGTACTTCTGCCTATTTCCCATTCTCTCTCTGGCTTTCTGTGTAACATCCGTCTGACGACCCTCAACAAATCTTGGAGCATCTCCAAGATTGGAAGATCCTCCAAATATGGTGTTGGGAAAGGTAGCCTAACTGCACCATTTTCTTCAAAACCAACCTGCTCAGCATCGAGGAGGTTATTGCTGAAAACCAGCTCCTCTGCCCCTGACATCGCTTGTGAAGCAATTGTCCCCCTCGGAGTTGGGGCACAGGAGATTCCAGGAGGACATGGAGATACCTATGGGACGTCCTCAAAGGTTCTCTGAAGATCACACACCCTCACCAACTCGTGAGAGACCGTAGCTTGTTAATACCAAAATAGATAGAGATAGATAGATAGAGAAATACAGCACAGAACAGGCCCTTCGGCCCACGATGTTGCGCCGAACTTTTGTCGTAGGTTAATCATAGAATTTTGGACAATTTTTCATGGCCAATCCACCCAACCTGCACATCTTTGGACTGTGGGAGGAAACCGGAGTACCCGGAGGAAACCCACGCAGTCACGGGGAGGATGTGTAGACTCCATACAGACAGTGACCCAAGTCAAAATTGAACTTGGGACCCTGGAGCTGTGAAGCAATTGTGCTATCCACAATGCTACCGTGCTGCCCTTAAGAAGTTAACCTACACTCCATTATTCTACCCTAATCCAAGTACCTATCCAATAGCCGCTTGAAGGTGCCTAACTTTTCCGACTCAACTACTACCACAGGCAGTGCATTCCATGCCCCCACTACTCTCTGGGTAAAGAACCTACCTCTGACATCCCCTCTATATCTTCCACCATTTATCTTAAATTTATGTCCCCTTGTAATGGTGTGTTCCACCCGGGGAAAAAGTCTCTGACTGTCTACTCTATCTATTCCCCTGATCATCTTATAAACCTCTATCAAGTCGCCCCCTCATCCTTCTCCGTTCCAATGAGAAAAGGCCCAGCACCCTCAACCTTTCCTCGTATGACCTACTCTCCATTCCAGGCAACATCCTGGTAAATCTCCTTTGCACCTTTTCCAAAGCTTCCACATCCTTCCTAAAATGAGGTGACCAGAACTGCACACACTACTCCAAATGTGGCCTGACCAAGGTTTTGTACAGCTGCATCATCACCTCACGGCTCTTAAATTCAATCCCTCTGCTAATGAACGCTAGCACACCATAGGCCTTCTTCACAGCTCTATCCACTTGAGTGGCAACTTTCAAAGAATGTTTTTTATCCTTGTCTTTCCCTGACATCCTTGCCCAAATCATGGATATCAGGTGATTTTGCATGACCAGGGTTGGCCAAATGCATTTGCACAGGTGTATCAGCAGCACCTTCTCAAATCAAATAGATATTCAGAGTGTCACAAAGTTGGAGAGGGTGGAACAGGTGAACTGGGGATAAAATGAGGCCCAAAGGTGTGTTCCCTCTTTGAATGAAATGAAGAAGGTTTATTCAGTATGGCACCAAACATGTCGAGACACTTTGTTAGGTTTACTCAGAGGCAAGGTCGAGGCATCAGATCTCTAAATCACCCAAATAGCCAACCCTGTCAGTATCACCTGCCCCAAATGTGGCTGATTCTGCAGATTGTGCATTGGATTAGCAACCTTTCCAGAACCCAGCAAACCACTCAGGGACTCCGGACAACTGTATACATACAGGCTGCTGCTGGGAAGCCTGTACACATACAGGCTGCTGCTGGGAAGCCTGTACACATACAGGCTGCTGCTGGGAAGCCTGTACACATACAGGCTGCTGCTGGGAAGCCTGTACACATACAGGCTGCTGCTGGGAAGCCTGTACACATACAGGCTGCTGCTGGGAAGCCTGTACACATACAGGCTGCTGCTGGGAAGCCTGTACACATACAGGCTGCTGCTGGGAAGCCTGTACACATACAGGCTGCTGCTGGGAAGCCTGTACACATACAGGCTGCTGCTATTCTGGGAGGGGGGGGGGGTGGGTTCTTTCTTAATTTTAATGATTTGATGGAACCAAAAAACGGACTCACTTGGTTTTAAAGTCATCTGCTGCCAGTTTTGCGTTGTCAATCTGCAGCAATATCCTGGCATTGGCAAGAGAGGCATCATTAATCTGTAAAATACAACATTAAATATCATTCATGACTTTGTTTATGGAAGACCCAAAACTAAAGGTGAATGCAATCAGCTCCATTCAACCACATTTCCACAAACTGGATTATATGGCACAGTGGAATAGTTACTGGACTAGTAATCCCAACACCCAGACTAATAATGCTCTGGCGAGTTGGGTTGGAATTCCATCACGGCAGATAGTCAAATTCGAATTCAATGGTTGGCACAGTGGCATTGATTCCTCACAACGCCAGGGTCCCAGGTTCGATTCCAACCTTGGGTCTCTGTCTGTGCGGAGTCTGCACGTTCTCCCCGTGTCTACGTGGGTTTCCTCCGGGTGCTCCGGTTTCCTCCCACAGTCCAAAGACATGCAGGTTAGGTGGATTGGCCGTGATAAATTGCCCCTGAGTGTCCGACAGTTAGGTGGGGTTACGGGGATAGGGCAGGGGGTGAGCGTAGGCAGAGTGCCCCTTCAGAGGGTGGGTGCAGATTGAAAGGGCCGAATGGCCTCCTTCTGCACTGTGGAGAATCTAATAAAAATTGGGAATTGAAAGTCTAATGATGACCATGAAAGAGCCATTAAAACCCACCAGGTTCACTAATGTCTTCAATGAAGGAAATCTGCCCTGGTGACCTGGTCTGCCCGACATGTGACTGTGGAGCCAAGGCCAGGCCATTGAGGGCGATGATGGGCAGTACATTGTGGCCCAGGCACTAATACCCACAGACCCTTCACAAAAACCTTTTTAACAGACTAACTTCCTGAGCTGAGAGTTGCCATACCTGCTGGCGGAGATCAGCAATCGTTTTCCAATAACTGCCCAGGTCTTTGCTTCCTGACAGCGTTCTCTTCTCATAAAACTGGCGGATCTGGACCTCCAGCTGGTTGTTGGACTTTTCCAGAGAGCGCACTTTGTCCAGGTACAGGGCCAGGCGGTCGTTCAGATTTTGCATGGTCTGTTTCTCATTGATGCTGAACGCCTCCAAGGGTCCGGCACTATAGCCCCCGGAGTAGAAGCTGCCCCCATAGCCCGAACTGGCGCTGGAGATGCGGGTGCTGCGGGATGGGGTGCTGTATACACTCACAGCCCTGCGGCCCTTGAAGCCCCCGGAGGACACACTCTGCCTCCCAGACCTGTTGCTGCTGCTGCTGCTGCTGCTGAGGACAACGGAGCCGCTGCTCCTGCGCTGGGGCGCTCGGTTCAGGAGGGACAAGGAAGTCATTCTGCCAATGCTCTCCGGGTCAGCCAGTGACAACTGCAGCCAATGCTCGGAAATTTATTCCCCAAACCTCCATGGGCGTCTCTTGGTGAAACTGGAGAATGTCAACCATCGAGTTTCCCAAATTACAATGCAGAATAAAAGATCAGAATGTTCAAATGTGAGAGCTGGTCTAGCCACATACCAACACGAGGACACATCACCATCACTATTGTTCAGTAGAAGCATCTCACACACCCAGGACATAGTTAATATAGAAAATATTTCCGGAAAGCTTTGCTCCTAATGGTACCTCCAATGATGTCCAGCCGATAACTGGTTTTGATTTTTTCACAGTATGTCAAGCTCATTGGCAAGGAGAGAATATATTGCCCATCACAAATTACTCTTGAAAAGGGGGGTGGCATCCTAGAACCACTGCAGTCCATGTGGTGTAGGTACACCCACTGTGCTGTTAGGGAGGGAGTTCCAGGAGTTTGACCCAGTGACAGGGAACGCCGATATATTTCCCAAGTCGGGATGGTGAGTGACTTGGAGAGGAGATTGCAGGCACTGGTATCATCATGCGTCTGCTGCCCCTGCCCTTCTGGGTGGTACAGATCACAGGTTTGGAAGGTGCTGTCTAAGGAGCCTTGGAGAGTTCCTGCAGTGCATCTTGTAGATGGTACACACGGCTGCCATTGCTCATGGCTAGTGGAGGCTTTGAATATTTGTGGCAATCAAGTGGGGCTGCTTTGTCCTGGATGGTGTTGAGCTTCTTGAGTGTTGTTGGGAGCTGCGCTCATCCAGGCAAGTGGAGAGTATTCCATCACACTCCTGACTTGTGCCTGATGGATGGTGCACAGGCTTTGGGGGGGTCAGGTGGTGAGTTATCGCCGCAGGTTTCCGAGCCTTTGACCTGCCCTGGTAGCCACAGTGTTAATACGGCTAGTCCAGTTCAGTTTCTGATCAATGGTAACCCCCAGGATGTTGATCATGGGAGATTCAGTGATGGTAATGTTATTGAATGTCAAGGGGGCGATGGTTAGATCCTCTCTTGCAGGAGATGGTCATTGCCTGGCACTTGTGTGGTGCGAATGTAACTTACCACTTGTCAGCCCCAAGCCTGGATATTGTCCAGGTCTTGCTGCATTTGGACATGGACTGCTTCAGTGTCTGAGGAGTTGCAAATGGTGCTGAACATTGTGCAGTCATCCGCAAACATCCTCACTTCTGACCTTATGATGGAAGGGAGGTCATTGATGAAGCAGCTGAAGATGGTTGGGATGAGGACACGACCCTGAGGAACTCCTGCAGTGATGTCCTGGAGCTGAGATGATTGACCTCCAACCACCACAACCATTTTCCTTTGTGCCGGGTATGACTCCAACCAGCAGAGCTTTCCCCCTGATTCCCATTGACTCCAGTTTAGCTTGGGCTCCTTGATGCCATACTCAGTCAAATGCTGCCTTGATGTCAAGGGCAGTCACTCTCACCTCTGGCATTCAGCCCTTTTGTCCATGTTTGAACCAAGGCTGTAATGAGGTCAGGAGCTGAATGACCCTGGCGGAACCCAAACTGAGTGTCCGTGAGCAGGTTGTTGCTGAGTAAGTGCCGCTTGATAGCACTGTTGATGACTCCTTCCATCACTTTGCTGATGATGGAGAATAGAATCATAGAATTTACAATGCAGAAGGAGGACATTCAGCCCATCGAGTCTGCACGTGCTCTCGGAAGGCGCACCCTACTTAAGCCCACGCCTCCACCCTATCTCAGGAACTCAGTAACCCCACCTTACCCTTTTGGACACTAAGGGCAATTTATCACGGCCAATCCACCTAACCCGCACATCTTTGGACTGTGGGAGGAAACCGGAACACCCGGAGGAAACCCACGTAAACAAGGGGAGAACGTGCAGACTCCGCGCAGGCAGTGACCCAAGCCAGGTATCGAACCTGGGACCTTGGAGCTCTGAAGCAACAGTGCTAACCACTGTGCTGCCATGCTGCCCACGGTAGATTGATAGGGTGGTAATTGGCTGGGTTGGATTTGTCCTGTTTCTTGTGTACAGGGCATACCTGGGAAATTTTCCGCATTGCTGGGTAGATGCCAGTGTTGTAACTGTACTGGAACAACTAAGCTGGGGTGTGGCAAGTTCTGGAGCACGGGCAGCAGGGTAGCACAGTGGTTAGCACAGCTGCCTCACGGCGCCGAGGTCCCAGGTTCGATCCCGGCTCTGGGTCACTGTCCGTATGGAGTTTTCACATTCTCCCCGTGTTTGCGTGGGTTTCGCCCCCACAACCCAGGGTAGGTGGATTGGGCCACAAGTCTTCAGTACTATTGCCGGGATAGAGTCAGGACCCATAGCCTTTGCAGTATCCGGTGCCTTCAGCCATTTCTTGATTTCCTGTGGAGTAAAGACTGACATCTGTGATGTTGGGGACCTCTGGAGGAGATCGTGATGGATCATCAACTCGGCACTTCTGGCTGAAGATTGTTCCGAATACCTCAGTCTTATATTTTGCACAGGTATGCTACGCTCCTCCATCATTGAGGATGGGGATATTTGTGGAGCCTCCTCCTCCAGTGAGTAGTTTAATTGTCCATCACCATTCACGGCTGGATGAGGCAGGACTGCAGAGCTTAGATCTGATCCATTGGTTGTGGGATTGCTGAGCTCTGTCTATTACTTGTTGCTTATGTTGTTTGACACGCAAGTAGTCCTGTGTTGTTGCTTCACCAGGTTGACACCTCATTTTTCAGTATGCCAGATGTTGTTCATGGTGTGCTCTCCTGCACTTTTCATTGAACAAGGGTTGATCCCCTGGCTGGGTGGTAATGGGAGAGTGGGGGATATGCTGGGCCATGCGTTACAGTTTGTGGTGGAATAAAATTCTGCTGCTGCTGATGGCCCACAGCGCTGCATGGATACCCAGTCTTGAGTTGCTAGATCTGTCCCCTTTAGCACGGTGGTAGTCGTGCCATGCAATATGATGGTGGGCTAGGATGAGGCCAAGTAAATGTTTCCCTCATGTTGGCTCCCTCACCACCTCCTGCAGACCCAGTCCAGCAGCAATAGCCTTTAGGCCCCGGCCAGCTCAATCTGTGATGGAAATAAGCCACTCTTGCTGATGGACATTGAATTCCAACTGCACCTTTGCCATCCTCAGTACTTCCCCCAAGGGGAGGAATATTGTTGGGCGGGGGGGGGGGGGGGATATGGTAATCAGCAGGTGGTTTCCTTGTCCAGGCTTGACCTGAAGCCATGAGACTTCATGGAGTCCAGAGTTTATCTTTTTAAAATAAATTTAGTGTACCCATTCATTTTTTCCAATGAAGGGGCAATTTAGTGTGGCCAATCCACCTACCCTGCTCATCTTTGGGTTGTGGAGGTGAAACCCACGCAAACACGGGGAGAATGTGCAAACTCCACACGGACAGTGACCCAGAGCCGGGATCGAACCTGGGACCATGGCGCTGTGAGGCAGCAGTGCTAACCACTGTGCCACCGTGCTTCCCTCAGAGTTTGTCTTGAGGGTCACCAGAGCAACTCCCTCCCGACTGCATACCACTGTGTAGCCACCTCTCCACTGCATACCACTGTGTAGCCATCTCTCCACTGCATACCACTGTGTAGCCACCACTCCACTGCATACCACTGTGTAGCCACCTCTCCACTGCATACCACTGTGTAGCCACCTCTCCACTGCATACCACTGTGTAGCCACCTCTCCACTGAATACCACTGTGTAGCCACCTCTCCACTGCCTACCACTGTGTAGCCACCACTCCACTGCATACCACTGTGTAGCCACCTCTCCACTGCATACCACTGTGTAGCCACCTCTCCACTGAATACCACTGTGTAGCCACCTCTCCACTGCATACCACTGTGTAGCCACCACTCCACTGCATACCAATGTGTAGCCACCTCTCCACTGCATACCACTGTGTAGCCACCACTCCACTGCATACCAATGTGTAGCCACCTCTCCACTGCATACCACTGTGTAGCCACCTCTCCACTGCATACCACTGTGTAGCCACCTCTCCACTGCATACCACTGTGTAGCCACCTCTCCACTGCATACCACTGTGTAGCCACCACTCCACTGCATACCACTGTGTAGCCACCTCTCCACTGAATACCACTGTGTAGCCACCTCTCCACTGCATACCACTGTGTAGCCACCTCTCCACTGCATACCACTGTGTAGCCACCTCTCCACTGAATACCACTGTGTAGCCACCTCTCCACTGCATACCACTGTGTAGCCACCTCTCCACTGCATACCACTGTGTAGCCACCTCTCCACTGCATACCACTGTGTAGCCACCTCCCCTGTATTACGATCCTGGACCAGACCCAAGATTTGCTAGGGTACCGCACAGGAACCCAAATCACTTTTTTTCAAGTTGTAAAACTGTGAGGAAAGAATATTTCACTCCAGAGTGACCCCACACACAAATAGGGATGTGGTGTATTAAACCAAACTTTACTATTCACACAGGGTTAAACTATCCTAAATCACAGAAATTATGATTATCAGTTAAACAATGCCTAACAATAAAATGAAACACTTAACTCCGAGCTGCTACCTTCTTTATCCCCAATCAAGCAAACCCCATCACAGGTCAAAACCCACTTTGAAGTAAAGCTGCGAACACAGGACTACTTACCTACTATTGGATCGAAAGATCTTTTGATAAACTGCTTGAAGTGAGAGAGACAGATCCTGTCAGATTAATGCTGAATCTCCGGAAGCCTTCTTCACAAACTGTTGTTCAGCTCATATCTTACAGAGAACTAACTCCAAACTGACTGCCACAGACCTGGCCCGTCACAACACTACATCATCTTTACCCCATTCAAATCCCATGACCTAATTATTTTTTAAACACAATATTTTTAATTATCTACTCCCCAGAAAGCATAACAAAAACCCATTAAGCCTCTCCTTTGAAACATAACCCTGGTTTGAAATGGCGATGATTTCACTTTTACAACATCTTAATTGCACCATTTGCAGTCACAGTGTCTGTCTTTCTTTTTAAGCAGGATTTTAAAAAAAATACTGCAGCAGATACATACACACTCTAACCCAGACTTTTAAAATCATTACTGCACCAGATTCATAGAATACAATTTCTTCCATTTATCACAGCTGGGTCTGTCCTGCCGGTGAGACAGGACATACCCAGGAATGGTGGTAGTGGTGTCTGGGGCATTATTTGTAAGGCATGATTCCGTGAGCATAACTACGTCAGGCTGTTGCTTGACTAATTTGTGAGACAGCTCTCCCAATTTTGACACAACCCCCAGATGTTATTGAGGAGAACTTTGCAAGATCGGCAAGGCTGCGTTTGCCATTGTCGTTTCCGGTGCCTATGTTGATGACCGTCCAGTTTCATTCCTTTCAAACCTTTTAACTGTTTGATACAACTGTGTGGCGTGCATGGCCATTTCAGAGTCAACCACATTGCTGTGGGTCAGGAGTCACTTGTAGGCCAGACGGGGTATGGACGGCAGATTTCCTTCCCTGAAGGATATTAATGAACCAGATGGCTTTTTACACCAATTTACAATGTTTTCCTGGTCATCGTTAGACTTTTTAATTCCAGGTTTTTATTGACTTTGACATGGAGGCCAAACCAGGCCTACTCCAAGGCCCGATCTCAGGAACGCCTGTCCCAACGCTGGAACCGACCAGGTGACCCAGCCCAACCTGACCCAGCAAGACACTGCCAGTGACCCAAACGCAGACCAACCACCCCAAAACAGCAAAGACCCACACGAGGCCCAAACATACCAAAAGGTAGACCAGTCCTTGCAGAATCCTGGGGCCTAATCAGATCACAAAGATGCCCCCTGGCAAGCCCAAAGTAGCAACCAGTGCCCGGAACCCCACCAGATGCAACCACTTACCTTCCACACGGTAGACTTTTCCCATGGGATCCCGGGACCATCCAGCAGCAGTCGCCAACCGAGGAAGCAAGGGAAACACGGCGGTCTGCAGGTGAGGCTAAAGCAACGCGGTTTCAATACTCCTCTCCCCAGCATACCCCTGGCAAACGTCCAAACGATCAAAACAAAGCTGGACGAGCTTAGTGCTAGCCTTGCCTCTCAGAGGGAAGTAAGAGACTGCTGTGTGCTCTGTTTCACAGAGACATGGCTCACCCCCACCTCAGCGGACTGTGCCATACAACCTGAAGGCTTCTCAATTCACCGGGCGGACCGCACGGCATCTTCAGGCAAAGCAAAGGGTGGAGGGGTTTGCCTCCTCATCAACTCCTCCTGGTGCTTGGATGTGGTGACCCTGGCGACCTACTGCTCCCCAGACCTGGAATACTTGACCGTGAAGTGCCGCCCATACTATCTTCCACGTGAGTTCACCTCAGCCATTATCACAGCGGTCTACATCCCACCCAGGCAGAAGTGAGGAAGGCGCTGGATGAATTGTGCACTGTCATAAACAACTACGAAACAGAACACCCGAAGGCCTTGTTCATCGTGGCCGGAGACTTCAACAAGGCCAACCTCAAGAGTGTACTGCAAAATTCCACCAACACATCGCCTGTCTCACCAGGTGCGACAATACTCTTGACCACTGCTACTCAAACATCAAGAGCACCTACGGATCCACAGCCTGACTGCACTTTGGAAAATTGGACCATAAGATCGTGCTCCTTCTCCCGGAATATAAGCAGGAACCTAAGCGGGAGAATCAGGTTAAGAAGGTTATGCAGTTCTGGTCTGAGGCAATGGAAGAAATCCTACGTGACTACTTGGAGTCAGTGGACTGGTCCATATTCAAGAACTCAGCAGTTAACTAAGCGAATATGCCACCAGCGTTACAGACCATCAGTAGGTGTGTAGAAGATTGCATGCCAAAGAAGGTATTAAATGCTACCTTGGAAGCCATGACTTAATTGGGAGATCGACTCTGTATTTTTGTTTTACAGTTAGAATACCCAATTATTTTTTTTCCAATAAAGTGGCAATTTAATGCAGCCAATCCACCTAACCTGCACATCTTTGGGTTATGGGGCAAAACCCACACAGACACGGGGAGAATGTGTAAACTCCACATGGACAGTGACCCAGAGCCGGGATTCGAACCTGGGACCTGGGCGCTGTAGTCAGCAATGCTAACCACTACGCCACCATGCTGCCCTGATTGACTGTATTGAAGTCCGGGTCTGAGGTGTTCAAGTCAAGCGATGCTGACCTATACAAGACATCTAGATACGACTTCTGCAAAGCTATCAGGATACCAAGAGACAATACCAGATTAAACTAGAGTCACAGACTAACAACACGGAGTCTCGGCGGTTGTGGCAAGGCTTAAACAACAAAATGGGCTACAAAGCAAAGCCGAGTAGAATCTCCAGCAGCAGCGCCCCCCTCCCCGATGAACTCAATGCATTCTATGCTCGTTCGAGCAGGAAACCAATAAACCATTGTCAACTGCCCCAGCCGCCTTGGACATGCCCATATCCACCGTCACAGCCTCCAAAGCCAGATCGGCCTTCTTGAAAGTGAACTCTCAGAAAACGATAGGTCCTGACCAAGTTGCTGTTCGGGCACACAGATCCTGCGCGGACCAGCTGGGCGGCTGTGTGCGTGGACATCTTGAACCTGTCCCTACTCTGTTTGAGGTTCCCTCCTGCTTCAAGAAGACCACCATCACACCAGTGCTAAAGAAGAAACAGGCAGACTACTGTCCAGTGGCCTTGGCATCGATCATTGTTAAGTACCTTCGAGAGGTTGGTCATGAGACACATCAACTCCATACTCCCAGGATTCCCTGATCCACTGCAATTCGCATACCGCCACAACCAGTTCACAGCAGACGCCATCTCCCTGGCCGTACAATCATCCCTGGAGCATCTCAACAACAAAGACTCCTACATCAGACTCCTATTTATTGACTACAGCTCCGCTTTCAACACCATAATCCCAGCCAAGATCGTATCAAAGCTCCAAAACCTAGGACTTGGCTCCTCCCTCTGCAACTGGATCCTTGACTTTCTGACCCATAGACCACAATCAGTAAGAATAAACAACAACATTTCCTCCACAATAGTCCTCAATACTGGGGCCCCACAAGGCTGCGTACTTAGCCCCCTACTATACTCCCTGTACACACACGACTGCATGGCAAAATTTGGCTCCAACTCCATCTACAAGTTTGCTGACGACACGACTGTAGTGGGCCGGATCTCGAATAACGATGAGTCAGAATACAGGAGGGAGACAGAGAACCTGGTGGAGTGGTGCAATGACAACATTCTCTTTCAATGTCAGCAATACTAAGGAGCTGGCCATTGACTTCAGGAAGCAAAGTACTGTGCACACCTCTGTCAGCATCAACGGGGCCGAGGTGGAGATGGTTAACAGCTTCAAATTCCTAGGGGTACACATCACCAAAAATCTGTCCAGGTCCATTCACGTTGAGAACCAAGAAAGCGCAAGAGCGCCTATATATCCTCAGGAAACTCAGAAAATTCGCGATATCCACATTGGCTCTTATCAATCTTTACAGATGCACCATAGAAAGCACCCTATCTGGCTGCATCACAGCCTGATATAGCAACTACTCTGCCCAAGACCGTAAGAAACTACAGAGTTTCAAACACAGCCCAGTCCATCACGCAAACCCACCTCCCATCCATTGACTCTGTCAACACCTCCCGCTGCCTTGGGAAAGGGGGCAGCATAATCAAAGACCCCTCCCACCCGGGTTATTCTCTCTTCCAACCTCTTCCATAGGGCAGGAGATACAGCAGTCTGAAAACACGCACTAACAGATTCAAAACAGCTTCTTCTCCACTGTTACCAGACTCCTTTTTCAAGATAAAGATAGATAGTTTATTGAAAAATAAAGGAATAAAAGGTTATGGTGTTCGGGTGGGAAAGTGGAGCTGAGTCCACAAAAGATCAGCTATGATCTCATTGCATGGTGGAGCAGGCTCGAAGGGCCAGATGGCCTACTCCTGGTTCTTATGTTCCTGAATGACCCTCTTATGGACTGAACTTTTATTTTTTTTAAATTAAAAAAAAATTTGATATAAATTTAGAGTACCCAATTATGTTTTTTCCAATTAAGGGGCAATTTTAGCAAGGCCAATCCACCTAACCTGCACATCTTTGGGTTGTGGGGGTGAAACCCACGCAGGCATGGGGAGAATGTGCAAACTCCACACTGACTGTGACCCAGGGCCGGGATTCTCTTATGGACTGAACTGATCTCTCTAGGCATCTTCTCTACTGTGGAGCACTCCACTCCACATGCATCACCCGATGTCCATGTATTTACATTGCGTATTTATCGTATGTCTTATGATTTTTCATATATGGAAGATCTGCTTGGACTTTACAATACTTTTCACTGTATCTCAGCACACGTGACAATATATCTAACGCTAAAAAATTCAAATTCAATTTCCACCATCAGCCATACCCTGTGCCTCAGGGGTACCTGTCCAGTCATAAAAACACTGACCCCAAAGTCTCCCACTATAGTATTGTGCAGCATTTCTCTCTGCCATGTAACCTATTTGTTTACGTATGAAGTTTCATGACTAATTTATTCAGCGTTTTGCAGGTTTTCCCGCTGTAGGTGACCACCACGTTTGATGGTTCCACTAGCCCCGTGTCAGTCTCAATGACCCTTGAGTAAAGGGAATGGGAATGAATTCTCTGTTTCTAGTGTTTCCACCTGGAAGTGAAGGCGTGAAAGATAGGTCGGAGGATTACCTGTGAAGAGGACACAAGGAAAGGGGTATCGAAAGATTATCAAAGCGGACAAAAATTTGGCAGATCAAGTATGATGTGGCAGGAAGATTAGAAAATCAGCAAATTATATAAATGGAGAGAGAATGCAGAATCCTGAGGGAACTGAATATGCCGGTGTGTGAACCACACAATGTTGGGAAGCAGGTACAGCGAGTGATTAGCAAGGTGAATGGAATGCTGTTGTTTATTGTAAGAGGAATGGAATTTAGACATAGGGATGATTTGGTACAGCTGTACAGGGCATGGGTGAGGTAACAACGAGAGTACTGTGCACAGTTTGAGTCTCCTTATTTGAGAAAGAAAAGAATTATGTTGGAAGCAGTTCAGAGAAGGTTCACGCAATAGATACTTGGGATTAGGTGAGTTATTTTATGGGGAAAGTTTGGACAAGTTGGGTCTGTGTCAATTGGAGGTTAGAAGAATGACAGATGGGACATGATCTAATTGAAAAGTGTGATACAGGATTGGCTGGGTGTTTCCTGATGGCTGACCTGATGACGATGTCATCAATTAGAGCCAGTAACAATGCCCCTCGTGCTTCACGCTGGAACTGGCTGGCCCGCTAGCTGATTCTCCTGGACCGTGCCCGCCAGCTCCCCTCTAGCAAGGAGGAGCAGCACTTAAACCAATCGTAGACAGCACGCAGCCATGCCACCGTGCAGACCTGCCCCACGATTCGGAGATGCCGACCTGACTCGATAGTTGGATGTAAGTGGAGTCACGACGGGACACCCTGTTCCCCCGAGGGGGTCGGAGGGTCAGCCACAGGGCAGCCAGTGCCATCTGGGAGCAGTGGCAGCGGCCTGCAGCGCGGGGAGTGTCACTAGGAGGCCTCCATTCAGTGCCGTAAGAAGCTAAACAACCTCCACTGCACTGATGCCCCACCATCCCCTTGCTGAGGAACCTGCTGTGACACACGCTGTCCGACCTCTCTTCAAATGACCAGCGTCGCCTGTACACCCTGGGCCATCGCCAACCTCCCCCTCCGGCTCCCTCCCCGGCCAGATGGGCAGCCGAGTCCTAATGCTGTGATGCTGCCTTGCACATGGGCTGCTGTCCCATGCCTCTGACTGCAGCTGCCATCTACCCCAGCGTTTGGTCGTCTGGACTACCCCCAACATCGCAAGGACAGCTGCTGCAGGCTTCACAATATCACAATAATGTGATGTCTGAAACTGGAGGGGTTGAGAGACCAACAATCAGTTATGGCTTCCACTCCAATAGCTTCAAATCCCACAGCCTCCCCCACCCTCATGTTCCCTGCCATCTCTCAGGGTGCCAACCAATCAGCCAATTGGGCTGGGGTCCCCACCCCATACACGCTGCCACAGCAGGGAGGCCAGGGGCCCAGACCCCAGACCCTCACTGGGAACAACACTGGGACTCTCGGGTAGTCTCCCCCCCCCCCCCCCCCCCCCCCCCCCCCCAATCCACGTACCCACCCTCTGGTCACAAGGGTATCTCGAAGCTCTTGGGTGTTCAATTATTGGCTGTTGGCCATGCGATGTTGAAGCCTCCAGTGTTCAGGTGTCCAGGCCTCACAGACTGATTGGGATGGCAAACAGTACACCCGCCTGCGACACAGCATTCCTGCCGAATCCCCTTCCCGACACAGCATGCCTGCCGAATCCCCTTCCCGACACGGCATTCCTGCCGAATCCCCTTCCCGACACGGCATTCCTGCCGAATCCCCTTCCCGACACGGCATTCCTGCCGAATCCCCTTCCCGACACAGCATGCCTGCCGAATCCCCTTCCCGACACGGCATGCCTGCCGAATCCCCTTCCCGACACAGCATGCCTGCCGAATCCCCTTCCCGATACGGCATGCCTGCCGAATCCCCTTCCCGACACGGCATTCCTGCCGAATCCCCTTCCCGACACGGCATGCCTGCCGAATCCCCTTCCCGATACGGCATGCCTGCCGAATCCCCTTCCCGACACGGCATGCCTGCCGAATCCCCTTCCCGACACGGCATGCCTGCCGAATCCCCTTCCCGACACAGCATGCCTGCCGAATCCCCTTCCCGACACGGCATGCCTGCCGAATCCCCTTCCCGACACGGCATGCCTGCCGAATCCCCTTCCCGACACAGCATGCCTGCCGAATCCCCTTCCTGACACAGCATGCCTGCCGAATCCCCTTCCCGACACAGCATGCCTGCCGAATCCCCTTCCCGACACAGCATGCCTGCCGAATCCCCTTCCCGACACAGCATGCCTGCCGAATCCCCTTCCCGACACAGCATGCCTGCCGAATCCCCTTCCCGATATGGCATTCCTGCCGAATCCCCTTCCCGACACAGCATGCCTGCCGAATCCCCTTCCCGACACGGCATTCCTGCCGAATCCCCTTCCCGACACGGCATTCCTGCCGAATCCCCTTCCCGACACGGCATTCCTGGGGTAACCCGGGGGTTATTGCAAATTGTGAAAAGGGTTTTATAAATGAAAGTCTTTCATTCTGTCTGAGGTGAGCCACTTGTGAGGATCCACAAGAAATCTGATTGACCAATCAGAGTCTGGGGTCAAGGAGCCAGTTCATAAAATCTGGCCAAGTTTTGAATCACCTGACCGAGTATTTCCACATGTGGCTCAGTATCAGAATGTGACATATTTTATTTTGCTGTTGTTCCTGTGACAGGAACCTGAGTGAACAGCTGACTCTTCCTTTCTCATCAATTTAGGCATCTACCATCTGCGAAAACAATAGTTTTCTGTTTATCTAATTATTGGCCACAGCACATTCTTGAAAATCTATCTTCAATAAAAACCTCACCAGGGCAGTTGAACAACCTCAGTGTGCAGATGGGGAATGTAACCACGCCTGGAGGTAAAAGGGTGTAGCAGGTGGTGGGATCAGTAAAAGCTGATCAGGTTTGGTGACTTGATTTGCATAAGATCACCTATTCTGACAGCTTTGTAATATTTTCAAAGCAGCATTTCCAAGTTAAATGTTCGAGTTGGATTGTTTCCAAAACCTCCCGTGAGTTTCACCATCAGAGATCTTTACGTTCTTTCTGTTCTGAAGTCCAGGTACAGGCTTTATTCTTTATAACAATAATCTTTATTTTCCCTAGTAGGCTGACATTAACACTGCAATGAAGTTACTGTGAAATCCCCTAGTCGCCACATTCTGGTGCCTGTTCTTGTACAGAGAGGGAGAATTCAGAATGTCCGATTCACCTAACGAGCACGTCTTTCGGGACTTGTTGGAGGAAACCGGAGCACCCGGAGGAAACCACGCAGACACGGGGAGACAGTGCAAACTCCGCACAGTGACCAGCAGGGAATTGAACCTGGCACCCTGGCCCTATATCTTTTCAGTGACATATTTCTTGCCCCAAATGACAATAGCGTTGAGTTTTCTCAGCCACCCCCCAGTACTGTTGACCTTTGGTGATCTGTCAACCATATGCAATGTTCTTGCCGGATTGCCTTATTTATTAAAGCTACACACGATTTATCAACATTAAGTGTGGGTAAACTATATACAAGAGAACTAATGAAAAAACAGTAAAGTCATGCACAAGCATCGTCTCTCTTTGACTTCCTCCAGCCAGTCTGAGGGGCCAGCTGACTTTAACATCCACTTATACACTAGTGAGACTCCTAGTGGTCAGTCGGTGAATTACAACACAACCATGATATCGCTACACCATTGGTCCAAAGGCTTATTCTCCTAAGGGATTAAAGAGGATTCATGGTTTGAACTTTTTCTGCTAAGGAGGTATCGGAACAGTCGTTCATTCTATTCATAACACAAATCTTAGGAGCAGGGATGGGACCTGTTGCCTTTCGAAAGTTCTCCACCATTCGATAAAATCATGTCTGTTTTGGTTGTGCTTTCCACTCCGCTTTCCTGTCTGTCCTCATAATCTTGGACTCCCGTGTCAATCAAAAATCTGTCTAAATCAGCCTTGCACATACTCGATGACCCAGCTCCACTGTCCTCTGGGCTCGGGAATTCCACACAGTTGAGACAAAAAAATGTCCTCATCTTCCTATCTCAAAACGGAGACGTCTTACTCTTGAACTGCATCTCCTGGTTCCAGTCTCTCCCACATGGAGAAACATCCTCGCAATATCTACCAAATGAAATGAAATGAAAATCGCTTATTTTCACGAGTAGGCTTCAATGAAGTTACTGTGAAAAGCCCCTAGTCGCCACATTCTGGCGGCTGTTCTGGGAGGCTGTTACGGGAATTGAACCATGCTGCTGGCCTGCTTGGTTTGCTTTAAAAGCCAGCGATTTAGCTGAGTGAGCTAAACCAGCCCCAATCAAAGCCCCTCGGGATCTTATAGTTTCAATAAGTAGATTTCAAAAACTTCTTCCATCGGGCAGGAGATACAGAAGTCTGAGAACACGCACGAACAGACTCAAAAACAGCTTCTTCCCCACTGTCACCAGACTCCTAAATGACCCTCTTATGGACTGACCTCATTAACACTACACCCTGTATGCTTCACCCGATGCCGGTGTTTAGACATATACATAGACATAGACATAGAATTTACAGTGCAGAAGGAGGCCATTCGGCCCATCGAGTCTGCACCGGCTCTTGAAAAGAGCACCCTACCCAAGGTTAACACCTCCACCCTATCCCCATAACCCAGTAACCCCACCCAACACTAAGGGCAATTTTGGACACTAAGGGCAATTTATCATGGCCAATCCACCTAACCTGCACATTTTTGGACTGTAGGAGGAAACCGGAGCACCCGGAGGAAACCCACGCACACACGGGGAGGATGTGCAGACTCCGCACAGACAGTGACCCAAGCCGGAATCGAACCTGGGACCCTGGAGCTGTGAAGCAATTGTGCTATCCACAATGCTACCGTTTATGTAGTTACATTGTGTACCTTGTGTTGCCCTATTATGTATTTTCTTTTATTTCCTTTTCTTCCCATGTACTTAATGATCTCTTGAGTTGCTCGCAGAAAAAATACTTTTCACTGGAATTCGGTACACGTGACAATAAACAAAATCCAAATCCAATAAGATCCCCTCTCACTCTCCAAGCTCCAGTGGATTAGGACCAATTGGTCCAACCTTTCTTCATAAGACCCCTCATCCCTGGAACGAATGGAGTGAATCTCTGAACTGTTTCTAATGTAATTTCAAATAAGGAGACCAGATCTGTACAGAGTACTCCAGATGTGGCCTCACCTGTACAGTTGGAGTGAAACTTTCCTACATTTATAATAATAATAATAATAATCGCTTACTGTCACAAGTTGCAATGGAGTAACGGTTAAGCATTACAATGGAGTAACGGTTAAGCATTACAATGGAGTAACAGTTAAGCATTACAATGGAGTAACGGTTAAGCATTACAATGGAGTAATGGTTAAGCATTACAACGGAGTAACGGTTAAGCATTACAATGGAGTAACGGTTAAGCATTACAATGGAGTGACGGTTAAGCATTACAACGGAGTAACAGTTAAGCATTACAACGGAGTAATGGTTAAGCATTACAACGGAGTAACGGTTAAGCATTACAACGGAGTAACGGTTAAGCATTACAACAGAGTAACGGTTAAGCATTACAATGGAGTAACGGTTAAGCATTACAATGGAGTAACGGTTAAGCATTACAACGGAGTAACGGTTAAGCATTAAAATGGAGTAACGGTTAAGCATTACAATGGAGTAACGGGTAAGCATTACAATGGAGTAACGGTTAAGCATGACAACAGAGTAACGGTTAAGCATTACAACGGAGTAACGGTTAAGCATTACAATGGAGTAACGGTTAAGCATTACAACGGAGTAACGGTTAAGCATTACAACGGAGTAATGGTTAAGCATTACAACGGAGTAACGGTTAAGCATTACAATGGAGTAATGGTTAAGCATTACAATGGAGTAATGGTTAAGCATTACAACAGAATAACGGTTAAGCATTTTAATGGAGTAACGGTTAAGCATTACAATGGAGTAACGGTTAAGCATGACAACAGAGTAACGGTTAAGCATTACAACGGAGTAACGGTTAAGCATGACAACAGAGTAACGGTTAAGCATTACAATAGAATAACGGTTAAGCATTTTAATGGAGTAACGATTAAGCATTACAATGGAGTAACAGTTAAGCATTACAACAGAGTAACGGTTAAGCATTACAATGGAGTAACGGTTAAGCATTACAACAGAGTAACGGTTAAGCATTGCAATGGAGTAACGGTTAAGCATTACAATGGAGTAACGGTTAAGCATTACAATGGAGTAACAGTTAAGCATTACAATGGAGTAACGATTAAGCATTACAATGGAGTAACGGTTAAGCATTACAACGGAGTAACGGTTAAGCATTACAACGGAGTAATGGGTAAGCATTACAACGTAGTAACGGTTAAGCATTATAATGGAGTAATGGTTAAGCATTACAATGGAGTAACGGTTAAGCATTACAACAGAATAACGGTTAAGCATTTTAATGGAGTAACGGTTAAGCATTACAATGGAGTAACGGTTAAGCATGACAACAGAGTAACGGTTAAGCATTACAACGGAGTAACGGTTAAGCATGACAACAGAGTAACGGTTAAGCATTACAACGGAGTAACGGTTAAGCATTACAATGGAGTAACGGTTAAGCATTACAATGGATTAACGGTTAAGCATTACAACAGAATAACGGTTAAGCATTTTAATGGAGTAACGGTTAAGCATTACAACAGAGTAACAGTTAAGCATTGCAATGGAGTAACGGTTAAGCATTTCAATGGAGTAACGGTTAAGCATTACAATGGAGTAACGGTTAAGCATTACAATGGAGTAACGGTTAAGCATTACAACAGAGTAACGGTTAAGCATTACAACGGAGTAACGGTTAAGCATTACAACGGAGAAACGGTTAAGCATTACAACGGAGTAACGGTTAAGCATTACAATGGAGTAACGGTTAAGCATTACAACAGAGTAACGGTTAAGCATTACAACAGAGTAACGGTTAAGCATTACAACAGAGTAACGGTTAATAATTGCAATGGGGTAACGGTTAAGCATTACAATAGAGTAACGGTTAAGCATTTCAATGGAGTAACGGTTAAGCATTACAATGGATTAACGATTAAGCATTACAGTGGAGTAACGGTTAAGCATTACAACGGAGTAACGGTTAAGCATTACAACAGAGTAACGGTTAAGCATTGCAATGGAGTAACGGTTAAGCATTACAATGGAGTAACGGTTAAGCATTACAATGGAGTAACAGTTAAGCATTACAATGGAGTAACGATTAAGCATTACAATGGAGTAACGGTTAAGCATTACAACGGAGTAACGGTTAAGCATTACAACGGAGTAATGGTTAAGCATTACAACGGAGTAACGGTTAAGCATTATAATGGAGTAATGGTTAAGCATTACAATGGAGTAACGGTTAAGCATTACAACAGAATAACGGTTAAGCATTTAATGGAGTAACGGTTAAGCATTACAATGGAGTAACGGTTAAGCATGACAACAGAGTAACGGTTAAGCATTACAACGGAGTAACGGTTAAGCATTACAATGGAGTAACGGTTAAGCATTACAATGGATTAACGGTTAAGCATTACAACAGAATAACGGTTAAGCATTTTAATGGAGTAACGGTTAAGCATTACAACAGAGTAACGGTTAAGCATTGCAATGGAGTAACGGTTAAGCATTACAATGGAGTAACGGTTAAGCATTTCAATGGAGTAACGGTTAAGCATTACAATGGAGTAACGATTAAGCATTACAATGGAGTAACGGTTAAGCATTACAACGGAGTAACGGTTAAGCATTACAACGGAGTAATGGTTAAGCATTACAACGGAGTAACAGTTAAGCATTATAATGGAGTAATGGTTAAGCATTTTAATGGAGTAACGGTTAAGCATTACAACAGAGTAACGGTTAAGCATTGCAATGGAGTAACGGTTAAGCATTACAATGGAGTAACGGTTAAGCATTTCAATGGAGTAACGGTTAAGCATTACAATGGAGTAACGGTTAAGCATTACAACAGAGTAACGGTTAAGCATTACAACGGAGTAACAGTTAAGCATTACAACGGAGAAACGGTTAAGCATTACAACGGAGTAACGGTTAAGCATTACAATGGAGTAACGGTTAAGCATTACAACAGAGTAACGGTTAAGCATTACAACAGAGTAACGGTTAAGCATTACAACAGAGTAACGGTTAATAATTGCAATGGGGTAACGGTTAAGCATTACAATGGAGTAACGGTTAAGCATTTCAATGGAGTAACGGTTAAGCATTACAATGGATTAACGATTAAGCATTACAGTGGAGTAACGGTTAAGCATTACAACGGAGTAACGGTTAAGCATTACAATGGAGTGACGGTTAAGCATTACAATGGAGTAACAGTTAAGCATTACAATGGAGTTACGGTTAAGCATTACAACGGAGTAACAGTTAAGCATTACAATGGAGTTACGGTTAAGCATTACAACGGAGTAATGGTTAAGCATTACAACGGAGTAACGGTTAAGAAAGCAGATGCCAGAAAGCTAAGGTCCAGCTATATATTTTTTCCAATATTTTTATTCTACTTTTTCACATTTTCGTCAAGTTTACACCCACCAACAAATAATCAACAATAACGAATACAATGGCAATCCCCTGGCCAACAATCCCTTTATCCCACTCACTCCCAAACAGCCTCCAACATTTTAAATACGGAACACGAAAGAAAAAGAATCAGGCCATCACCCCGTACATGACCAGCAATGACCTACACATTCCCCCATCCCCCACACCCCCAATAACCTACACATTCCCCCAGCACCCACACCCCAATAACCTACACATTCCCCCAGCACCCACACTCCCATAACCTACACATTCCCCCAGCCCCCACACCCCAATAACCTACACATTCCCCCAGCCCCCACACCCCCAATAACCTACACATTCCCCCAGCCCCCACACCCCCAATAACCTACACATTCCCCCAGCCCCCACACCCCCATAACCTACACATTCCCCCAGCCCCCACACCCCCAATAACCTACACATTCCCCCAGCCCCCACACCCCCAATAACCTACACATTCCCCCAGCCCCCACACCCCCAATAACCTACACATTCCCCCAGCGCCCACACCCCCAATAACCTACACATTCCCCCAGCCCCTACACCCCCAATAACCTACACATTCCCCCAGCCCCCACACCCCCAATAACCTACACATTCCCCCAGCCCCCACACCCCCAATGTTCACTGTCATCCAATTCTTGAAAATGCATGATAAACAAAGCCCATGAGTTGTAGAACCCTTCCATCCTCCCTCTCAACTCGGACTTCACTTTCTTGAGCGTTAAGAGCTCCAGCAGGTCCCCCCGCCCCCGCCAGGGCACAGGGCGGAGAATCTGACCTCCACCCTCGGGGGTCTGCACTCTGTACACGGGGGGGGGGGGGGGGGGAAAGGGGGTCTGCACCCTGTACACGGGGGGGGGGGGGTCTGCACCCTGTGCTCGGGGGGGGGGGGGTCTGCACCCTGTACATGGGGGGGGGGGGGTCTGCACCCTGTACACGGGGCGGGGCCTGCACACTGTACATGGGGGGGGGTCTGCACCCTGTGCTGGGGGGGAGGGGAGGGGGTCTGCGCCCTGTACACGGGGGGGGGGTCTGCACCCTGTACACGGGGGGGGGGGTCTGCACCCTGTGCTCGGGGGTCTGCACCCTGTGCCCGGGGGTCTGCACCCTGTGCTCGGGGGGGGGGAGGGAGGGGGTCTGCACTCTGTACACGGGGGGGGTCTGCACCCTGTGCTCGTGGGGGGGTGTGCACCCTGTACACGGGGGGGGTCTGCACCCTGTACACGGGGGGGGGGGGATGCACCCTGTACACGAGCGGGGGGTCTGCACCCTGTGCTCGGGGGGGGGAGGGGGAGGGGGTCTGCGCCCTGTACACGGGGGGGGGGTCTGCACCCTGTACACGGGGGGGGGGGTCTGCACCCTGTACACGGGGGGGGTCTGCACCCTGTACATGGGGGGGGGGTCTGCACCCTGTACATGGGGGGGGGGTCTGCACCCTGTGCTCGGGGGGGTCTGCACCCTGTACACGGGGGGGGGTCTGCACCCTGTACACGGGGGGGGGGTCTGCACCCTGTGCTCGGGGGGGGGTCTGCACCCTGTACATGGGGGGGAGGGGGAGGGGGTCTGCACCCTGTACACGGGGGGGGTCTGCACCCTGTACACGGCAGGGGGGGGGTCTGCACCCTGTACACGGGAGGGGGGGTCTGCACCCTGTACACGGGAGGGGGGGTCTGCACCCTGTGCACAGGGGGGGTCTGCACCTCGTGCTCGGGGGGTCTGCACCCTGTGCTCGGGGGTCCGCACCCTGTACACGGCGGGGGGGGGGGGGGGTCTGCACCCTGTACACGGGAGGGGGGGGTCTGCACCCTGTGCTCGGGGGGGGGGGAGGGGGAGGGGGTCTGCGCCCTGTACACAGGGGGGGGTGTCTGCACCCTGTGCTCGGGGGGGGTCTGCACCCTGTACAAGGGGGGGGGGGGTCTGCACCCTGTACACGGGGGGGGGTCTGCACCCTGTACACAGGGGGGGGTCTGCACCCTGTACACGGGGGGGGGGGGGTCTGCACCCTGTGCTCGGGGGGGGAGGGGGAGGGGGTCTGCGCCCTGTACATGGGGGGTGGGGGGTCTGCACCCTGTACACGGGGGGGGGGGGGTCTGCACCCTGTACATGGGGGGGGGGTCTGCAC